>NW_012103476.1:6803660-6819250 GCF_000951045.1 Mandrillus leucophaeus
AAAGGAAGGAAGGAAGGAAGGAAGGAAGGAAGGAAGGAAGGAAGGAAGGAAGGAAGGAAGGAAGGAAGGAAGGAAGGAAGGAAGGAAAGAAGGAAAGAAAGAAAACCTAATAATTATAAGATTATGTTACTTTCTCACTCATACTTCATTTGCAATTTTCACTTTCAATTCATCTTGACACCAACTATTTAAAAAATGAGTGAGTTTATCAGTATCCAAACACAGTTCTGAGGGAGAGAACATTTGTTGATTTTGTTCTTTATTTAATTAGTTAGAAAATAATAACCCATCACATAAGGTTTTATGGTTATGTCTAAACCCAGCAGTGACTTTATCTTCTTTTTTTATTTGCTTTCACTCCTTTGAGTCCTGGTTCAGTTTTGCTCCATATTTTCATAAATTTCATTTCTGAGTCCCAACGTTTCTCTTTTCCTCTCCTGGGATTTCCTTATGAAAAATGTCTTCAGGCTTTTTATTTGTCTATAAGTATTTTGAAAACATTTATTCAGGACCTACAACTTTATGTTTGGTATTTTTTATGTTGATGACATTCCAAAGCTTATTGGGTTTATTCTATAATTTACTAATTTTCTTATTTCTTCTGGTATTTTCAAGTGCTACTTAAACATTTTTTAACCAATAAAGCTATTTTATGTAATTTATCAGACAAAAGCTCAAGTTAACTGAATTCACAAAATCCATCAGAAGGTTATATTATAGGCACATTAAGCCTGTTTAAAATGATCAGCTTCCTTGCTATACACAAATTTCCAAATAATGGCATCTAGGTCATCTTTGCACCTGTTCTTTCACCACAGATACACTCTCATTAAAGGGACTTCTTACTGCTTTCCTTATCACCATTTCCTGGTCAAGGCCATATGTCAAAGCAAATGTTGACCTTGTTGTGTCACCAAATGAAAATTCTAGAAGTCAGGTCTTTAGATGTGAAATTTATTAAAATCACTCTCTTAATTTACCACTTGGTTCTTTTCCTTCATAACTTATGTTTTCTTTCATTTATTAGACAAGAAAGTTTTCTGACCCTGAGCATTTTCCCAGTTGTCACAAACATTATGCTAGCTCATAAAATGTGTCTTTTCCAAGTTCATTTTCCTTTTGAACATTTATAGCTATGATTCTCTTTTTTCATCTTTTTCAAAGTCATTATAGATTATACTCTATTCATTTCATGTTTGTACTAATTTGAATTTAATAAACCAATGTGCTAATTCCTCTTTTTCAAAATCCGAATAATGACTGTAATTTCCTTCTCAAATATTTGAAAATGCTATTTCAGTCTTCTATTTGTAATGCTTCCTTTCTTACTGCTTCTCTCTGGACAGTACTTTAAAATTATACTCTATAAAATAAGATATTCATAATTAATACTTCCCACATGCTGACACATATTTACCCCAAACTGTAATCCCAGACTTTCAAATATGAATTTTTAAACTTTAATTTTAATTTCAAGTGCAGGTTTGTTACACAGGTAAACTTGTGTTATGGGGGCTTGTTGTACAGATTATTTCATCACCCGGGTATTAAGTCTAGTACACTTTTGTTATTTTACCTGATCCTCTCCCTTCTCTCACCCTCCATTCTCCAAAAGGTCCCAATATGTATTGTTCCCCTCTACATGTCCATCTGTTCTCATAATTTAGCTCCCACTTATAAGTAAGAACATGTGGTATTTGGTTTTCAGTTCCTGTGTTAGTTTGCTAAGTATAATATGGCCAAAGTAATATGAATCATTCTATTATAAAGACACATGCACATGCATGTGTATATTTATTGCCACACTATTCACAATAGCAAAGACATGGAATTAACCTAAATATCTATCAATGATAGACTGGATAAAGAAAATGTGGTACGTATACACTATAGAACACTATACAACTAGCTCTTGGTTTTCGGCTCGGAGGAGGCCAAGGTGCAACTTTCTTCAGTCGTCCCGAATCCGGGTTCATCTGACACCAGCCGCCTCCACCATGCCGCTGAAGTTCGACCCCAACGAGATCAAAGTCTTATACCTGAGGTGCACCGGACGCGAGGTCGGTGCCACTTCTACCCTGGCCCCCAAGATCGGCCCCCTGGGTCTGTCTCCGAGAAAGGTTGGTGATGACATTGCCAAGGCAACGGGTGACTGGAGGGGCCTGAGGATTACAGTGAAACTGACCATTCAGAACAGACAGGCCCAGATTGAGGTGGTGCCTTCTGCCTCTGCCCTGATCATCAAAGCCCTCAAGGAACCACCAAGAGACAGAAAGAAACAGAAAAACATTAAACACAGTGGGAATATCACTTTTGATGAGATCATCAACATTGCTCGACAGATGCGGCACCGATCCTTAGCCAGAGAACTCTCTGGAATCATTAAAGAGATCCTGGGGACTGCCCAAGTCTGTGGGCTGTAATGCTGATGGCCGCCACCCTCATGACATCATAGATGACATCAACAAACAGTGGTGCTGTGGAATGCCCAGCCAGTTAAGCACAAAGGAAAGTATTTCAATAAAGGATCATTTGACCAAAAAAAAAAAAAAAAAAGTCACACCAGTTTGGAGTGTAGTAATGTACAATGTCAATTATTATCCAGCATGATTTAGAAGACAGAATACAAAAGCCAAGAAGGCAGACTGTAAAATCAACTTGTAGTTCGAGCTTTGTGTAAGAGAGAGTTCAAATAGAAAAGCAGGCAAATAATAGAGTTCACACAAAAATGAGTTGAAATTATTAGGAATTAAGAAAAACTGACAGACATTAATGAAATGGAAGAAGCCAAGGGACCAGAGATCAGAGTGTGGGTGAAATGTATGTATCGAGGCCAGCCTTGCCTTAGCCTTTGTGAGGCCTAGGGCCAGAGTACAAATGATGATTCCCACACTAGATACCTACACATTTAAAAATTATAATGAAAACTAGATAATTGTTATGTAAAATATGTCTACTAGTCATCTCTTGACTAACCTACCTTTGTCACAACTCAGAACGGCTGGAGGACCACACTGGAATGGACAGCACAGGAAGAGCCAGCCCCAGTTCTCAGCCTGCCATCTTGTCTCTCAGCTTGACTGCATCCCACACCAACACATCTGGTCCATCCTGTGACTCGGCATGCAGTCTGAGAAGGAAGCGCAGAGGCTCTGAGTGGGCTTTAACATTTGGCCCCATGAAAGCCTCAGCCCATCAGAAGGCTCGTAGCCAGAGAAGAAGCAGAGAAGGGTTTCTTATAAAGGTAACCTTTTTGCTTAGGACTAAGAGGTGGTATCGTAGTAACAAGGATTTGAAGAACAGAAACCTGTGGAATTTAAAATCGAATCTCCAAATAATTAAAGGGAACCTTAAAATATATGTTCAATGTACTTGGTTGCTGAAGTAAAAAGAAGATAATATTAAGATTGAGGCAAATGAAGTCACTGGATAAAGCAGGCCTGCAGGTGAACAAAGTTTGGGATACTAAAGTGCCCAAGGCAAGAGCCAGGGATAGAATAAGGGGGACCCTGATATATCAAGTGTTGAAGACTGTGATGAATGAAAGAAACAGTGAGGTTCAAGAGAGGGCAGAGTGAGCAGAAAACCTGTATCACCAAATGGCAGACTTTAGCACAGGTGGATTTGGGAGACCATGGACGTGGAATCACTTGGAAGACACGTGAAGAGCAAGAAAAAGACTGTTGATACCACCTCTGACTCTTATCAAGAGCAGTTCATGTGAAAACAAGCGTCCATTATTTAAAGGCTGGGGAAGAACCAAGTTTCCGATTAAAAAGAAGGTAAAGGAAGCAATGAGAGTGAAGCAATAGGAAGGGGTAACTTTTTAACGCTCTGTGGTAATGGAGCCATGACCACATTCCTCACCGTTGAATCACCAGGACCACACACACTGCCCAGCACACTGTATGTGCCTCATTAAAATGGCTGAATTTATGCATTACATTTGACAGAAGAAAATCTTTCTAACAGTGGTTCTTTCCAAGGAACACATGAAATATTATAAAGAATTGTGTAGACCTTCAGAAAGGGGATCACATAAAGCATTAGATGGCTTTTCAGTTCTGTTCCAAAATTGTGAGTCTACCATGCTGGTTAGAGTACCTGAGTTTCAGTGTCTCAATATTTATAACACAAATGTAAATTACACACAAAACACACACCCCTACACACACTGCACAAGATTTTTTTAAGTTATTATGTCCATAGTTTAAAGCTGAAAAGTCCAACTATCTAGAGGTTATAAATATCACAGAGCTCCACTGTGATTTTAATATTCAGAGAAAAAAGTCAAAAAGAATGTGACCATCTCCTAATGAATGCAATTACTAAAAATATCATCAATTAGAAATGATTTTCACATCAACAGAGCAGTCATAACAGCGTTTTTGAAACTACAGGTGGCAGCCTATTAGTTGGTCATGAGCAGAATGTTTTAATGAAATAAAAAATGTAAAACACTTCTCACATTGTACATAACGATTGCTTGATTAGACTCATCTTGGTTATGGATCATAGATACTAAAGTATTTTTAAATGCCTTATTATTTGTTATGTATTTATTTATTGCTCAAACATTTACAGAGTAGCTACTGTGCTAACATTTGAAGGTAAAATTCATTTTAAAAGACAAGCAAAGTTTCTTTAGAGCTCATAATTGAATGGCAACAGCAGATAATTATACAAGCAAAGAAGCATGAAAATAGAAAAGTGTAAGTTGTCAAGGGAGATCATAAGTAACTCAAGGGGTAAGGAAAAACCACTTTAGAAAAAGTATGGATTAAGCTGATACTTAAAGAATGAGTAAGGGTGAGCTTAGCGATCAACCAGGCTAGTATATTCTATAAGGAGAACAGCAAGAGGCAAGAAAGAAAATATCATGTAATAAACTGAAAGGGATCCAACCAAAATTAGAGCATGGAGGGTGAGAAGATTAACAACTGGAGATGAGGATGGGAGGGTAGGAAGGGGCCAGATTGTACATGGCCTTATGAACCATATACAGCAATTTGAACCTTAAAGCAGGACACTTGGAAACCTATGAAGGATTATAAACATGATCAAATGTTAATCTCAGCAGAGGGAGAAAATATAAAAAGAAAGGAGTAAGACAGGAGATTAAGTGACAAGTCAGGAAGCACCTATCCAAGTAAGAGGTGCCGATGAATTGGCCCAGGCTGGTGAGTGAGGATGAGGAAGTATCATTTAATTGGATATTGGCACCAGAGCCCATGATTCTTGCCCACTAAGGTTGGAATAGGGGAATAGGAGCCCATTTGTGGTATAATGAATCTGTTCAGCCCAGATATTAGTTGACTTTGTAGGGCTTAACAGACATCTAAGTGTTACGGCCATGGGGCAGATAAGTAAAAGGCCCAGACCCCAGCAGAGAGGTCTACCCTGTAGATACTAATATGCTCAAGCCCTTAATGAATAAATAGTAACTGGACATTTTCAGGGTTCAAATAACCATGAGAAGACAAAATTGGCCCTAACTGAAAGCTTAAGTGTTATGAATTCTGGTCATGTTCACTTACTATCCGCAAATGAAACACATGGAAATAAAACCTATCTAGTCACATAAATGGAGAAAATAATACAATACCATAATTATAGAGAAGAAATAACAAAGAGGTGCTTTATAATGCTTCAATATGCAAATGCACATTTTTAAGAAAATAATAGTGAATAACATTTATTCTCTACATAGGACATGGTGAACACAGCATCCACAGACTTAACAAATCATGGTTTATAAATGATTTTGATTCCACAAGGAACATTGCCTCTGGGGATGTAACTTTTCAAAATGGTAAGAAATTCCTGAGTAAACTTCTTAATTATACCATATACACTCTTTGTCAAGTTCCACAGTTGTTTCAATCCTGGAAATTTCAGGGCATATGTTTCCTGGGTTCAAGTGATTCTTCTACCTCAGGCTCCTGAGTAGCTGGAACTACAGGTGTGTGTAACACTCCCAGCTAATTTTTGTATATTTAGTATAGGTGGAGTTTCACCATGTTTGCCAGGCTGGTCTCAAAATCCTAACCTCAAATGATCCACCCACCTCAGCCCCCCAAAGTGCTGGGATTACAAGTGTGAGCCACCGCTCTCGGTCGCTTCCTGCTTTCAAAGCAAGAACTTACCACCTGCTTTAAACCTACACACAGTATATTCATTCAGGTAATAAGTCACTAATAAGGTTTAGTTCTTCTATTTATTCGTACCTATCATTGTAAGTTATTTTAAGATGTCCTCAAAAAGAGAAGGAAAATACTCAGACCACTTTGCAAGAGGTCAATTTTTAGGAGTTCCACACAAAGTTAACCAAATGGACTGCATTATGCTTGCAAAAGACTTTCCAGTATTAATAAGATGTAACATCATTATAAGTAAAGATTCCTACTGGAATGATATCAAGAACACAGAGAGGCTACCTCTTTGTTTGGTTGCAGAAATGAGGGAGGAAATCAAGAGGAGGAAAGGAATTATATCCCAGTGCCATCTGAAGGGTGATTATTTCAAGGCTTCTGAAATAATTCAAGAGCTTAAGTACTTCCTCCTTTTTTGAAACGCGAGTGTTGTATTTTAAACTTTCATTCTTTCCCTAGTAGAGATGAGGAATTAGTAGCTCTGGAAAATTGGATTTAAGAAACATTTAGACACCTGTTTGGTGCTATGGGGACACTGAAATGACAAGCCACAAGACAGCTCACCAGCAAGCTCTGGAGAATGACTCATTTGTATGTAGTTGGGATACAAAACAGGGATCACAGCATAGGAGATGAAAGCATCAACCCTTGACTCATATCTAGAATTTAATTCTGCTCTTATGACTTATTAACCGTGTCACTAACTTTGCATAAGTTACTCTTCCAGGCTTTAGTTCTCTTTTCTGTCAGTACATGTGAGAAACTGCAAAGTGCATATAATGATGCTTATCACGCATGAAATGAGTAACAAATGGAAGACAGAAGCTATTGTTAAGTGATGTGGAGGTCAATTTAAACCGAAAGGTGGTAAAGTATAGAGAAAACGGCCTTTATTTTCCCCAACCCCTACTTTTATTTCAGGCTGGATTCAAAATCCAAAGTCATCTTCAAACCAAAACCTTCCAGGAAAATAAGTTTATAAGTTATAACTTGTCAGTATGACCACACTGAAAATGTTTCCCTTGGCGAAGGTCACCCGCGGAGAGAGGCTTTCATTTTGGGAGCCACATATATTAGATTTTGCTATCAGAAAATTCCCCACCTCCAAACATCTAAATTACATCAGCTATAATCTGATTACTCTTGAATTTACTTCAACAGCGCCAAAAATCATGTTCTATCTTTAGAGCTTATATCACTGCCATGACAAATACCACTGAAAATAATAATAATTGTTCCTCTGGGCTTCACAACCCTCTTACAACAGCTCTTTTTGGGTTAATGAGCCGATATGAAAACACTTCATTCTAAATAAACCCATAAAACTACATTTACCACCTCAGCAAACCTTTAAAATGCATGTGCCCTGATTTAAAACACCAAAATAAAGAGTAAAGTTTAGTTTTCTTTAACCTCTAACTAATAGCCCTGAGTATATGTGGAATATATTTTACATAGCTTCTAATTTTATCAAGCTTTATGTAAAACCTAAGCAACTTATAACAAATCATCACTCCTTCTTTGTCGTCCCATACTCTTAGTAGATGTTAAGAAAAGCACAAAATTTGTAGATGTTGAGTCAAATTAAGATCGTACACAACTAATGGGTCTATTACATAATATAAAAAATTATCTTTAAAACCTCTTGCTACAGACAGGCATTATAACCCTCATTTTATTCCATAGACCTAAGGTCCCAGAAGCAGTGAATGACACAGCTACAATGTAGGTCTGATTCCTATAGACTTTTCACTTCCCCCAATCCCTCTCTCAGTCAGGAAATATAAGGGCCCACCAGTCCCAATATTTCTCTGTTGGGATTAAAAAAAAAAAAAAAACTATGGAAAGAACAAGATGTCTCATAAAGAACCGGACTCGCTCTACCTTTGACCTACCCTCCTTCAAGGCTCTGTCATCCAGCATTCATATGCTCCCACCCCCAGAATGGGAGAAATGCATCTGTTAATAATATTCATAGCTGCCATTCCTGACATACGTGGAAGCCAGAATATGTCTATAATAAGTATAGCAAATTGCATAATAATATATATGTATAATCTCAGTTTTGGAAGAAAAAGTGTTTGTGTGTATTCTTTGTACAAGCATAGAGAAAAATCTAAGAGATTTTAAAGTGTAGTTCCTGCAGAAAAAATAAAATTTGCGACTGGAGGAGACTCTTAATTTTTTACTTTATGCAATTCAAACAAAAATTGTTTTTATAAGAAATGCATATCACTGTCATAATAAAAGAAAAATAACCCAAAGAAGTAATGGTGTAAAAATCAGGATCGTGACTATCTTTGGGGGGGGATGAGAGATTCGAGTAATATTTGAGAAGGGTCATGAGGAGAGCTTGTGTGGGTAATATTGGTATTTTAATTTTTTCTTTTTCATTTTTTCTTCAGAGGCAGGATCTCATCCTGACATCTAAGCTGGAGGGCAGTGGAGGGCTTACTGCTAATTGCAGCCTCAACCTCTGGGGTTCAAGCCATCCTCTCACCCCAGCCTCCCAAAGTAACTAGGACCACAGGCATGTGCAACCATGCTCAGCTAATTTTATTTATTTTATTTTATTTTATTTTATTTTATTTTATTTTATTTTTTAGAGACAGGGTCTCACCATATTGCCCAGGCTGGTCTAGAGCTCCTAGGCCCAAGAGATTCTGCCCCCTTGGCCTTCCAAAATGCCAGGATTACAGGCATGAGCCACGGTGCCTGGCCCGTATTTTAATTTTTGATCTAGGTAGTGGTTACTTGGCTCATCGGTTCATAATACTTTTTTGATTTTTACAACCTTCTTTTGTATCATTTTAATGAAACTACTTTTAAAAAGAGTCACCAAAATCAATTACCAACATGTTCAGGTTAATGATATGTCTGGACTTTACTGCTGTTTCCCAGTGTAATTGTTGTTAATGCTGACTTGTGCTCCCCAGAGTTTTCTCATTTGGACAATACATTACATGGTTTTCTATAAATAGCCTACTAGCATTGTAGTATTTTTAAAGCTGAAATAAACCTTAGAGGTCAACTAGGGCCCAGTGGTTTCCACAATGTTGCCAAGAAAGCATTCTGAAATGTGTGGTAGGGTTTTTGGTTGTCCCAATGCCTAGAAGGACTATGGGTATTTAGCGTACTGTAGCCAATGGTGCTTATTTCTCTACAGTATAATAGAACTGCACAAAGGAATGTCATCTCAGTCTTGTTTTAAAGAAAAAAACCCTGAAATCCAAAATGTTAAGTGAATTGCCCGAGAGCACATTCTTAATAAATAGTAGATCCCATGACTAAAACCTTAGGTTCTTGCCTTATCCACCAGCCTTCTTAGGCACTACATCAAAACCAAAAAGCTGTTGCTCCCTCTTTCCTTTCTTCCTTCCCTTTTCTCTTCATCCTTTTCTCATTTGACTTTCAAACTAAAAGTGTGGGCTTTTTAGCCTACAAAATAATGGCAATACCATTCAACTTTGACTTATAAGTGGTAGAAAATTCAATTTAGCATCAAAAGCAAGGAATTGTTTATTAGCCAGTTGCAATAAGAAATTTGGGGGTAAATCATTCTGAAATACATATTAAAGTCATAAAATCTCACTTTTCTAACCCTTCTCTTCTCCCTCCAGAATTTCCTCCCTCACCACTCTGCCAAGTTCAGTTGCCTGTTTCCCAGAATATAGGATACAACATCTGTGGTGGCTTCCACTGAGATTTATTTTCTAGATTTTCATTAAAATAGCAACTGAATTGACTCAATAAAATGTTGCTTATCCTAATAAAGCCCTTTAGAGCCTTGCAAATTTGCATTTAATACTCTTTAGTGTCATTACAGTATTAATAATCTGTGCCTAAAGAGCAATAAAAAAACCTTTATACTTTGTATTTAATAGAGGTAGCTTCATAACCCTTCATTTTCATGTGACTCGGATCTTAAAGTACCTTAAATGGAGTCACTGACTTAGGCTCAGTAAATCTGAGACTTCTTATAATCTATTGGCCCTCCCTGTATTTCCCAGTAATGAAAAATAACACAGATACATTGCAAGCACCACAGTATGAGCCTTAAGCATCTCCTTAAGAATTAATGATTTCTGATTTACTCAAAGTCTTCTCATTGCTAATGGATCTGAAACAGAAAGAGAACAAAAAGAAATGGAGGAGGAGAAGTAAGGGTAATAAGTTTGCACAAGTCATCTGCTTCTCGTGGAGAAATTCTTCACTACTAACAACTGTGCTAAAGGCATTGTGCAGTTAGCTGGAAGGCTTGAAAGTAGACTGATAAACAGGAGACCAGCAGGTATGATCTAGGAGACTCACATGTGCAGATGTTTTTATTTATTTTCCCTTCAAGTCATTGCCAAAAAAAATCACATCCAGCAACGATTTGTGTCTTTTTTGGCATCTGAACACACACAGTCTGATGGGAGAATCATTTTTATTTTTCCATCGTGTTCAAGATCCATTTTGAAAAAAAAGGATCAGTGAGAGAAGGTGAAAGAGTATTGGAAACTGAGAGATCCACTAGTGGAAAGACACAGGCTGGGCACCCTGCATTTTCCAGAATCTGGAAAATGCAACTGCTATGCTACAGTAATAGTTCTTTTGAGCCCTGTCTGGGCTCAAACTACTATTTAATGTTCAGAGTCTCAGATTTGCTCTGAGCTCAAGTATGATTATAATAAATTTAAAGCTTAATGAAAATAGAGATGAATGAAATGAAAATGAAATGAAAAGCTGTAGAATATCACGCAGCACAACAGCCTAATGCATCTGGCATAGAAACAAACCAACAAAAACCAAGAATTTGAAGCTCTCAGGCTCTCCCTCAGATAAAAGTTCCCTGACAGAAGGAAGAAGCATCTGTTCTGGTGACTTCATGCAGGGGTGAATATATCTAAAAAGGAATAATTCAGGCAAAAAGCAGAAGGAGAGACTTTACCAATGGAAGTACAGAAAACGTGAAAGTTCAAAAATTGAAGAAATGGTCTAATTGTCTTTAAAATAATAGATCTCAGCAAAATGACACAGTGGAAGATTAAGCCTGAATTTAATGACCATTTAAAAACATGGCATCACCAAACCATCTATGTCAAAAAGTACAAGCCAATTTACAAATGGCTTTAACCAAATCTTCATGAAATTCCTTCAAATGCAGGGTAAATGGAAATCCTTCCAACTCCTCCTCTGGAGCTGTACCAAACCCAAGCAAGGACAGCACAAAATAAAGAATCAGGTGGGCGCGGTGGCTCAGGCCTGTAATCCCAGCACTCTGGGAGGCCGACGTGGGCAGATCACCTGAGGTCAGGAGTTCAAGACCAGCCTGGTCAACATGGTGAAACCCTGTCTCTGCTAAAAATACTAAAATTCGCTGAGCATGGTGGCACACACGTGTAGTCCCAGCTACTCCAGAGGCTGAGGCAGCAGAATTGCTGGAACCTGGGAGGAGGAGGTTGCAGTGAGCCGAGATCGTACCACTGCACTCCAGCCTGGGTGACAGAGCGAGACTCTGTCTCTAAATGAATAAATAAATAAATATCAGCGCGTAACTTCATGTAGATTAGACAAAGGCAGGGGATCCTGCAAATCAGTAAAAAAAAGATGACCTATAATTCAGTAAATGTTTCATACCCTTCATATAAACCAAGATAAAATTAAAGTCCCAGATCTCACATGTAAAAACACATGCAGTAAATAACCTTTTAAAAATCTTTTCATCAGAGATGTACGAATGCTACATGAGTTTTTCCTCTCCACTAAGCTGTTCTTGTACATTATTTTCTTATATTTTAAATACCATGAAAGGGCACAGAAAATCACAATTTAGGATGAGAAACATAAGTCTGTGGCATAATGGGAGATACAGCAAATTGTATATTTTTAAAGTGCCTATAAGAAAACCTAAGATATCAAACTTGCCATTATACCAGTTTTTGAAGAGGTACTTTCTTTACCCAAACTCTTATCACTTATTTAAAGAGGTAACCTTTTTTTAAGAAATGCTTTCAGATCGGATTTATAATTTACCCATTAGTTAAAGAATAAGCTTTATTTCTTGTAGAGAAGAAACTAGTAAGCATTCACTGAGATGAACAGCCTCATTTAGCCTCCTTAATTCATTTTACTCACTAGATACTAGGAGTATAACTCAGACAAGGAAAAAAAAAATTTCCATTGAAACGAAGACATCCCAATTTGGATAAAAATATTATTTGTGAGCAAAGAAATTGAAGTTTCTCTATTAACTACAAAATAAACATGAGTGTAAAAAAAAAAAAAAGAACAGAAACTTGGCTTTTCATTTCAGTTCCTGCACTAGCTCTATTCTTTGACCAAAACATATTTGTATTTGTATTTTGCAAAAACAGGAATAATATCAACCTACTTCACAGAATCCATAAAGAATATGATAAGTAACATAACACAAATATAATTGTACATAAAACATATGTAAAAACAAGAAAATAGTTAAATATGTATATCGTTACATAAGAACATGAAAAGAGCTTAATATGTACAAGTGACCTTCATCTGCACTGAATTACCTCACTGGTGATGAAGATAAGATGAAGATAAAGGATCATACAAAATTCAAACCGAAGCATGAATTTTTCCCAAGAGTACCAAAATGTTACCAAATGTAGTATGTGTGTGTGTGTGTGTGTGTCCATCCAAAAAATTTTATCTCAGCAGAGGCATCCCGTGGATAAGAGTAGAATCTATGTGATCAGCAAAGAAAGAGTAGCAAAGATTCCTCATCACTTTGGTTAATAATTGCTTATACATTTACTTTTGCATTTCTCATTTGAAATAATTGTTAATATACTTTTTTCCTCCCAAGGAAATCTAAGTCTTTCCTCTGTTATTCTCTAAGTGAACTAATCTCTTAACATAGAGATTAGTTGAAATCTAATCTCTTAGATTCTTAACTTGAAAGGTGCATTCTAGTTACCCAATATTTCCTACGTGGCTAAAAAGTCACTTTGCCAAAAACCCAGAAGATGGCCATAAAATAATTTTTCTGCTTCACCTTAATGATAAATTTACAAAATTAATTTTGTGACCGAAAATGTCTTGTATTATATTTCCACATGAGTTTTTTTCTCTTCTCTACTAATCTTCAACCTTCCGAAGACTGGACATTATTTAAACATGTTAGCAAGCATTCGAGTTTTTAACAGGGATCTTTGCATACAGATATGCCCAACCAATGTTTCTTCCATTACAGAACCAAATTAAACACAAGGAAGATGATAGGGATTATGCTCTCTCATTATTTTTATGTTTTACATAATTCAGCAGTACTGTATTTCAATAAGAGCACAGTAATCAATATTTCTTGAATATATAACTAGGTGCAATCTGATAAAGTAAATGAATGAGCACACAAGCAAATAAGAACCACAGAGAGGGCCTGGTGCATTGGCTTATGCCTGTAATCCCAGTCCTTGGGGAGACCAAGGTGGGCAGATCACTTGAGGTCAGGAGTTCAAGACTAGCCTAGCCAACATGGTGAAACCTCATCTCTACTAGAACACAAAAATTAGCCAGGCATAGTGGTGGTGGCCTGTAATCCCAGCTACTTAGGACGCTGGGGCAGGAGAATAGCTTGAACCCAGGAGGTGGAGGTTGCAGTGAGCTGAGAGCATGCCACTTCATTCCAGCCTAGGTGACAGAGTGAGATTCCATCTCAAAAAGAAAAAAAAGAAAAAAGGAAAAGAACCTCAGAGAGGGATGCAGCAGTAACCCCCTCTGTAGTAGGCAGCCATCACGGCTTAGGCCATCACCTCTGTCTCATTTCATTTCCGATGTTATAATACCCATTAAGGGATTTGTGATTATTTCCAAGTTTGGAATCTATTCTTTTCTCCTCAACTTAGTGTTTAAAGTTAACATCTTTTTTGACTCAATCAAATCCTGAACACTTGGGAAGGACACCATCAGATAGTTTGGTTATCTTGAGATACACATTTCAGAAATGATTCTCTTAGACCACCCAACTGAAACAGGCAAGACTGTGGGTAAGTCTTGAATCAATTCTTTTGCCATCGATTTGACGGTCTTTGTTTCTAAGTGCCAAGGAAAACTTCAAGCTCATTCTAATCTTCATATTGTTGGTCTAGTCCATATGACTTAAATTCTACTTTCTTCTGCTTCGAATTTTAATGTATTCTTATATGGTTCTCAAATTGGCTGGGCCAAGATGCCCTGCCTACCTTTCAATCACTTCCCTTGGAAGACCAAACATAATTTTTTCAACGTTTAATCACCAGCTCTGCTCTCACATCGAATGCATTGATTACATGGGATTACAGCAATGAAGTCCATATCTCTTTCCTAGAACTTTTCAGTGCTGTGTCCCACCCCTATAATTGTAAAAGTGTCTTCGAGAATCAAGTTCAAGTTCACTATTGTCTCTTTCATTCTAGTCATTAGACAGTGGACACCTTTGCTAAAAACTTACTCCAGAGTCAGTTTCACAGACCCAGCAAACTTCTCCAGCAGGCTTGACAATCAAGGTTACAGCCTTTATCATGGCCAGATCCGCCTTGTCTCTGACAATTTGAAAGCTGATTTTTGCATCACTGCTATTTAAAGTTCAATGAAAAACCATGAAGGGAGGAAAATAGAATTTTGACTTCACTGACATTAACTGTCCTCAGACCCTGCTATTTGGGCCTTTAGTTTTTTTTTCTATTTCTCTTTGTACTTAAAACTAAAATGATGAATTCAAAGGTTCAGAAAGATAAAGGAAAATTCTGTATGTAATATTCAAAGATTTAGTATTTCTTTTTCTTCCAACTGACTTTTTAAAATATTTTGTTCCCAAAAGCAGATATCACCAGGTTCTTTTGTGCCATGTTTAGATGAATAAAAGCTTTACTTTATAAAGACTGTTCAAACATTTCAATAAAACAAACAACAGGCAAGCAAAATACCTTGGCAACGTTAGCAAAACATTTCCTGCCAAATCCAAAAGGAGATACATTGTTCTAAGCATTGTATTTATATATATACCAGGAAGCATTGTACTAAGTTGATATCCTTTGCAGGTATCTGCTCACTTAAAGTTTAGAGATTTACAATGTTCTTCAACCAACCCACGGCTTTTGAGTCTGTAGGTAGAAATCAGCTCTCGGCCCAGTTATGTGAGTTCAATGTCCCATGCTGCTGATGTCTTTTCTAGAAAACTATATTTCCTGGATAGGATCATAGAAGAAAGGCAAGAACAGAAAGACTACAATTTTGACTTAGGTAACATAAAAGCAAATTTTGTCTCAACCTCCACTTCACTGAAATTACACCTAAGTAAGTTGGTGCAATTTTTATTTTTTATTTTTATTTTTTGAGATGGAGTCTGGCTCTGTGGTCCAGGCTGGAGTGCAGTGGTGCGATCTCAGCTCACTGCAAGCTCCGCCTCCCGGGTTCCCGCCATTCTCCTGCCTC
>NW_012103476.1:6819300-6882624 GCF_000951045.1 Mandrillus leucophaeus
CTACAGGCGCCGCCACCACACCCGGCTAATTTTTTGTGTTTTTAGTGGAGACGGGGTTTCACTGTGTTAGCCAGGATGGTCTCGATTTCCTGACCTTGTGATCCACCCGCCTCTGCCTCCCAAAGTGCTGGGATTACAGGCGTGAGCCACCAGGCCTGGCCGCAAATTTATTATTAATGAGAGTCTCGGCCTTTTGTCATGGCAGAGAGGAGCATGTGCTTCCCTTCATGGCAATTACATGACTGCTGTCTGAAAGAGAGATGGTCTCATAAAAAAACTTCCTTCATTTTCTTGACTGGGCACGGTGGCTCACCCCTGTAATCCTAGCACTTTGGGAGGCCGAGGTGGGTGGATTACCTGAGATCAGGAGTTCAAGACCAGCCTGGCCAACATGGTGAAACTGTCTCTACTAAAATACAAAAATTAGCCAGGCATGATAGCAGATGCCTGTAATCCCAGCTACTCGGAGACTGAGACAGGAGAATTGCTTGAACCCAGGAGACAGTTGTTGCAGTGAGCTGAGATCGTACCACCTGGACAACAAGCAAGACTCCATCTCAAAAAAAAAAAAAAAGAAAGAAAGAAAGAGAAAAGAAACTTCCTTCATTTTCTAAGGTGTCTATCTGAATAGGACATCAGTGTTTCCACTTGAGTAAGGCATTGTTAGTTTGGTAAAACTGGACTTTTCCTGGTGGATTGTTTTTCAGATTTGAAGAGTTAATACCAAATAATCCTACACCACTTAAAGAACCAATTTATGTGTAAAACTTGCAGTAAACTGATTTTAGCAAGCTCGCTGCAGGCACCATTGATCATGTTCAATGTGTTACGCGAGCCAAACCTTGTGCCTGCCAAGATCATAGCTGCTGGTCCTTGACCAGAATTTTTTTTTTTTTTTTTTTTTGGTGCAACATGGTTAGCAGTTTATTTGAGATGATGAGAGCATTCAAATCCGCTTCCTGAAGAAATACAGATTATTGGTATAGACTACAGTATAAAACTGGAAAGCTACCAAGTGAATCTCCTCGCGGGTTAGATTACCTATCTAATAATAGGTTCAATGTGGATCCTTACTCTTCATTTGCATGCTTTTTCTGTTACTTACATTTCTTTTTATAGTACACAAAGCTTCACATAAAATTTGAGAACCTAATGTAATTAAGCAAAGAGAACATTAAATTTTTGTATTAACCTAAATTTGCAAATGTAAAAACATTGATATCCTGAGCTTAAATCCAGGAAGTATGTCAATTAAGTGATAATGATTCTAGGATTAACTGTGACATCAATATTTAAAACTAGTAAACTATTCATTTTTTTCATAAAATCAAGATTTTATGTTAATCTGCATTTGTCCTATGAACCTTGTTAAAAGCCATTTATAATTCCACAAACAGTGTATTTATCATTTTATTTTGGGTGGACCTCATGAGAGCTACCTATATCTGTATAACAATTAAAAATATTTACTTAAAAATTCTAGTTTATATTACAGGTTATAGTATTATCTCTGTCTTTTTTGTGAGTATCAAAGGAACATGCTTGTATACAATATACTTTATGTAAAAGAATTTTCTGTATCCCTACAAGTATTTGCCTATTTTAAATATTTTTGATGACTGGGTACATGGTTCACACCTGTAATCTCAGCATTTCGGGATGCTGAGGCCAGAGGATTGCTTGAGACCAGGAGTTCTAGCTAGCTTGTGCAATACAGTGAGACCCAATTTTTGTCTCTACAAAAACATGTAAAAAATTAACTGGATATAGTGGTGCACACCTGTAGTCCCAGCTACTGGGGAGGCTGAGGAGGAGGTTTGGCGGGGATCACTTGAGCCCAGGGGTTTCAGGCCACAGTGAGCTTTGGTTTTTCCACTGCACTCCAACCTGGGTGACAGAGTGAGACCCTGCCTCAGAAAATAAATATCTGTGGCTTTCCTTAGCATCAATGTCTCAAAGAAAACGTTAGTTTTTTTTTTTTTTTTTAAATGTTCTATACCTTGTGTTTTTTTTTTTTTTTTTTTAAGATGGAGTCTCACTCAGTCACCCAGGCTGGAGTACAGTGGCGCGATCTCGGCTCACTGCAAGCTCCGCCTCCCGGGTTCACGCCATTCTCCTGCCTCAACCTCCCGAGTAGCTGGGACTACAGGCACCCACCACCACGCCCGGCTAATTTTTTGTATTTTTAGTAGAGATGGGGTTTTACCGGGTTAGCCAGGATGGTCTCGATCTCCTGACCTCGTGATCTGCCCGCCTCGGCCTCCCAAAGTGCTGGGATTACAGGCGTGAGCCACCGCACCTGGCTATACCTTGTTTTAAAGTAAGAGATTAAGTCAGGAATAATAGGACCCCATCCTTGTATTTTCCTCCACCTCTCTCAGAGATAGATTGAAGGGAGTTGACAAAAGAAAAAGGGAACTTCGGAGATGAGGAAATAATAGTGGGTATAGTCATTATGGTAACAGCAAATGAGATACCCCTCCACCCAATTCCAGTAATTCAATAAGATCTTTTTTCACTTTTGCAAGTAAGTCCTTAGTTACCTGCCCTAAAAGATGGTTGACCACAATTTCTGCATAAGAGGAACAGTACTTGGCTTTTCCCTCGGCAGCTCAGGCCATGGGTTACACCTGTCCTATCCACCCAGTGATGGGGTCATTGGAGAGCACCCGACCCAAGGACATACAAGGTTGCAATGGGATGATGGTGGCCCTTGCAAAAAAATGTATGTCCACATCCTAACCCCTGGAACCTGTGAATGTAATCTTATTTAGAAAAAGAAAAATGTATCTTTACAGATATAACTCAGTTTGGGATCTTGAGATGAGATCATCTGAGACGATCTAGGTAAATGTTAAGTATTATAATGAGTCCCTATAAGAGACAAAAAAGAGGAAGACACAGAGAAGGTCACGTAAAGACTGAGGCAAAGACTAGAGTTACCAGGCAAGAAACATCTGGAGTCACCAGAAGCTGAAAGAAGCAAAGAAACATTCTTCTCTAGAATCTTCCAAGGGATATAGCTCCACCAACCACCTTGATTTTGCATTTCTGGCCTCCAGAACTGTAAGAGAATAAATTTCTGTTGTCTTAAGCCAGAAACAATTTAATTTTGTGGTAATTCTGTTACAGCAGGTCTAGGACATTAATACAGTTATGCAATCTGAAAAATGCCTTAAAAAAAGAGCCTTCAATAAACAGCCTGTCAGGGAAGTTGGTGATTAAATTATCCCAATAAGTATGTCTCTGAGAGTTTGAAAATAAAATATAGAAAATAATGAAGATGTTCGTAATTGGAAGAATACTAAGAATAAACATAAAGAGAACAATCAGAGAGAGGAGCTGAGTCAGGTTCCTGACGAAACATGAAAGGATGGGTAGGCTGAAGACAAATGAGTCAGCCAGGGTTTGACACCCCTCCCCAACTACTGTGATGAAAAACTTTAGTTGGCATAATTCTCATTTCTAAGTGTAACCTCTGATGAGTATAGTAACCGCTGGCCTTTGTAACCAAACTATTCTTATTAACGCAATCATTCTAAACTAGCAGTATGGGGTTTTGTTGTGGTCAAAATTTATCCGTGGAGCTAAATACACTTCTACATATCCAGTCATAATCAGCCCTGCCAGTCTCCCTAGATCAGAGCTCTGATGTTTCAAACAAGCATTTTCTAGACTCAAAAGCATATGCAAAGCTGCTATTTGGAAAACCCCTCAGAATTTCCTACACATTCATTTGTGGCAAGGTGGCTGGCCTGCTATCCTAGTGAGAACGTCAGCGTGTTATCTCAGCTTCCACGAGAGTTCGTTAACAGTAGCTCCTACAGGTTATGGAATTCAAAGAGTATCAACTAGTCTAAAGTCATGTCGCCTCAAAAAATTAAAATTTCATCAGCTTTGCCGATGAAATTATATTTTAGAAAATAATCAAGTACTATTTATTCAACCTTTTAGATTTCTCAAGATCATTTTGATTTCAAATTGATTGATTAGTAGACTCTACTCATGAGATTAACTACCATTTTACTAAATTATGTTTTATATTTTATTGTATATGGTTTTTATGATACATATATTATAAATTGCTATATATTTTATGCTGTTTTCCAAAAACAAAGTTAGTGAAGAAGAAAAAGTTATCTAATGAATGCCTCAAGATGTGTTAAAATTATTGAATATTATTTTCCCCATAAAGTCTTACATAATTAGTATCTAATAGAATTTAGTAGCAAAATAAATTGTTCGTTTCTTAAAGAAATGTCATGATTACTTTTAATAAATAACAGAAATTTTTGTCATGTGTTCTCATTTTATCTTGATTTTAAGAAGCCTAGAGTTCAACCTAATGCTTAACTACAGGTATTATTTTAGTGTGTTTCAAGACGGCTGTATGTCATAGCGGGTAAGCTCGATTTTGGACTCCGCCACAGCTATACTTCAATCCTGACTCTGCCAACAGACAGTTACATGACACTGGGAAAGCGCTTAATCCCTCTGGACTCCAGTTTTCCTATCTACGAAGTGGGGATAAAAATAGCACTTACTTCAGCAGGTTCTTGTGAAGAACAAATTAAATAATACATAAAAAACACTTAGAAATTGGCTTGACTCTAGTATCAACATAATACAGTTGTATCTGTATTTCTGCTTTGATACCATTATTCTAAACAACTTTTTTTTATAAACAGGTAAAATATGAATATAAACACAAGACATAGGAAAGGAATACTAAATTTAAAAAGAACCCAAACGGCTTAGAGAAGTAGATTAATAAATGCAACTGCTGACTTTAAAAGTCTGCACTGAATTTCTGAGCTTTCTTTTTATTCCTCCTTTAAAATATATTTATTAGTGGTTAGATAAGTTAGAATGAAGGCAGAAAAAAATGTGGCATTTGGGGCATCATAAAGTGATGCTTGGTCACAAAGGTGAAAACTGGCAATTTCCCCTTATCGGTAGAGATGGAAATTAATCTTACTAGTCGGTCACAGGAGTGTTATTTTCAGTGTGCCCCAAAGTACCAGTCCAGTTCTTTTTGCTCCAACATAAATCTCATTTTCAGAATTATAGGATAGCTACTCAAAATGAGGGAAGCACTGTTTCAAAAGATAAAGCAAAATTAGAGAGAGCTGGAGAAGAATATCTAAAAAGATTCAGTCAGGCATCAAGCCTGAGTTAATCTAAATGATGATATGTTTTGAATCAAGGATTAGCCAATACACAGTTGTGCATGAATATTTGTGGACTAGAAAAAAAAAGACTTTGCAAAATGAAATTAGGGGCGATCAATAAAAATATTTGTGGCATGAGAACTGTCTTCTATTCTAAAATGCAAACCTAAATAAAATCATATTAGAACTGGAAAAAGGTTTGGGAAACTTTTAAAGCTTCATTTAGAGCTCTTTCATTAATTTCTTTAATTCACCGTAGTGTCAAGAGCTACAAATCCCAACACTATTTCTTTTTTTTTCTTCTTTTTTTTTTTTTTTTTTTTCATTTAAGACGGAGTCTTGCTCTGTTGCTCAGGCTAGAGTACAGTGGCATGAGCTCAGCTCACTGCAACCATCACCTCCCAGGTTCAAACGATTCTCCCGCCTCAGCCTCCCAAGTATCTGGGATTACAGGTGCCCACCACTGCACCTGTCTAATTTTTGTATTTTTAGTAGAGACAGGGTTTCACCAACCTGGCTAGGCTGGTCTCGAACTCCTGACCTCGTGATCCACCCACCTCAGCCTGACTTCTAGCTCAATAAAAAATAAATCCGGAAGTCATAGGCATATGCAGATCTTTTTATTGCCAGGTAATTATTGTAGTATGAGATGTACTTTCAATCAGCTATATCTGTCAAGTAGTCTCTTCTCTTGTCCTATCAAAATCTTTACTCAGGACTCATTGCATTGATCGATGCAAAGAGATTATTAACATTACTTTTAAGTTTACAAATGTGAAGAGCAATTATTTTTCAGACTACAGAGTTAAGCCTATATTTCAAAATCTTCTTTAAAAAGGGCCACAGATTCTGAGTTCTGTCTTCATCTAATCCAGTCAGCAGTGATTTTCAGAATGTCTGAGGTCCCACAGATGAAAATAAAATGACTCATGTTCTACCTGGTTGCACTGGTCATTGCCTTTTTCCATATATCAGTCATCATAACCGAGATCACAGCGGTAAGAAATCTTGCCTTAATGTTCCCCCATTTGAGTCAGAGTAAAAAATCAAGGCTTCCACTGAAAATATCAATTATTCAGGTGGTGTGTTTTATTGTCTATTATATATTAAGTTACTGTATTTTTTTAGAGATAAGATTTTTCCCTGATGTCAAGGCATATCATAGGTATGTCTCTGGGAGTTTGAAAATAGAATATAGAAAATAATCAAGATGTTCATAACTGGAGGAATCCTGAGAATAAATACCAAGAGAAGAGTCATAGAGAGGAGACTGGTCAGGTTTCAGAAGAAACAGAAACCTGCAGTGTAGTGGCTAGATCATAACTTGCACAGCTTCGAACTCCTAGTCTCCAATGATCCTCCCATCTTAGCTCACCAAGTAGCTGAGAGTACAGGTCCATGCCACCATCCTGGCTAAGTTTTGATTGCTTGTTTCTAGAGATGGAGTCTTGCTGTGTTGCCCAGGCTTGTCTCAAACTCCTGGTCTTGAGCAATCTTTCTACCTCAGCCTCCTAAAGTTCTTGGATTACATAGGCTTGAGCCACCATACCTGGCCTAAATTTTATATTATGAAGAGTGACTCCTCCATCACCACTCACATGGTTGAGAATTTGTGTAGCAGACCAATAAATTGGTATGATAGGAATTTTACGGATATTTGTAACAAGCAGAAGTTTCTCCAATCATAGGAAAATTTCCTGAGTCTGGTAGACTGCAAAATGTTTCCACAAAGATGTTCATATCATAATACCCAGAATCTGTGAATTTACATTGCATGGCAAAAAGGATTTTATTAACGTGACTAAATTAAGGATCTTGATATGAGAAGATTATCTTGAATTATCTGGATGTGCCCAATATAATCGCAAGGGTCCATTTAAAAGGGAGGCAGTAGAGTTAGATTCAAAAAAGGCTAAGTGATAACAGCAGAGAGAGAAATTAGAAGATGCTAAACCACCGACTTTGAAGACCAAAAGTGGGACCACAAGCCAAGGAATGCAGGTGGCCTCTAAGCTAGAAAGGGCAAGGAAACTAATTTTCCCCTAGAACTTCCAGAAAGAATGTGTTCTGCCAAAAATGGGGTGTTTGCTCAGCAAGACCATTTTGAACTTCTGATTTCTAGAGAATAAATTTGTGTTGTTTTCATTTGAGTCTATGAATAATGAGTTTATGGCAGTTTGAGTTATGGCAATTTGTCACAGCAGCCATAGGAAATGAATGTGCTGAGTTATTTCAAATTTACTGTATTTGTATTCATATTTGTGTATGTATTCCATGCAGTTGTAAAAAGATGATACATAAGTAGGGGCAGATCCTAAGCAGCATCTATTGGGTAAAAGTTTCTCTTTACTGGTTCTTCATACCTACATAACACAATCTTCTTCAATTCAGGTAATCTCTTTATAGCCCAACTAGAAACTTCTTAAGGTACTTTAAACGTTCCTTCATAAGAATTTCATGAAGCAATTGGGACTAGTTAAGAATTATTCAAACAGTGAATTTTAGAAGAAATGTTTACCAAATAGGTGAACACAGTAAAATTTAAATTATAGATAAGCTGATCATATTTTATTATTCAATTTCCATGCCTTTCTCGCTAGGCAATTTATGAAATCATTAGCTGTGTATGGCTAAGGGAAATATTGATGTGCTGTACGAGTGGAGTGGCATCTGCTTTATTTTATTACTTGCTTCTGCATAATCCCAAGTCCTCTTGAATTTTGATCTTCTTTTTATCTAGATGGATAACAATTCATAGATAATTCTGCTTGTCTGAATTTTGTTCAAGATTCTGAATTTTAAATCTAAATTTTCTTCTATGAACAACTATATTTGTCCTGTTTTTTTATCAACCATTATTTCATTTAACAAACATTTATAGAGTGCCTGCTGCATGCCATTCTCTCTTCAATGTACAAAACTGTCCAAAATTCCTGCCTTTTGAAGCTTAATTCTAGTGGGTTTGAGCAAATATGTGAAGGGATAAATGCTCCTTCCATGTAAGTCTAGTCAGCGTATCTGTTGGAATCACCAACCAAAACCAAAGAAGGGCTCCTTTCTCTTTCTCTGATGGAAAGAGAGGGGGTGTGACTGGTGGAAAGTGAGGGAAAGGAGATGAAAAGAAGCATTAGAGAGGTGATATTTCATGACTCTATTGACGGGGGACACAAAAAATTTCCACATGGAGTGATTTTTCTAAATGTCCTTACCCATTACTATAAATTTCAGTGATGATTTCCTTCAATGCCCTGTAAGCAGCTGTCTCTGATGTTGCTACTAAACAATTAATTGCATATCCATAAATGCATTGCTCACAGTGCCATCACCATGGATGAGGAAATGAACCAGTAGGGCTATCACAGCTTAGGTCCAGTGAACTGCAATCTGCAACTTCTTGGCTAAGAGTAATGATGTGAAAAAGTGTAGCTATAGATAACAGGCAGTGATGTACAGCTGCAGGAAAACAACCCGGGCTTCCTAAATGCCTTTGGAAAAGACATTTCACTGCTTTGGGCCTCTCTTTCAATATATATTGATTGAAAATTTGCACTTGATAATCTTTAGATTCCTTTCCAGTGCTAATGTTCTATGATTCTATTGAAACTAAACATTTGTATATGTAAGTCTACAATCTCTTAATTCTATTCCTGTATGGGAACATGTTTAAGAATATGTGTATTGTTGCATTAATTTGGTATCTTACTTTCTCCTCTAAGACACATGGAGACCAAAAACCCTTTGAAAACTACTGTTCTCAAAGTACTATAACCACACACACATACAGGCATACCCAATTATATTTACATTCCGAAATTATATGTGTACGTATAGACTGTATGGGTTTAGTCTCTTAAGCAGTAAAATATCTTAGATAACATTTGTTAAAGAGTAACATAAGAATTTTCTCATTTGACATAGCTTAAACTTTCTCCATATTTTGCCTTACAAATTATAAAAGATGCTGTCATGTTTTTTTGTAGAACGAATCCTCAATTAACTAAGAACCACAAAATACCATATTATTTCACTCTGTTTATGAGAGCAAAAACGCATACAGACAGACACACACACACACACACACACACACATATATAAATGTACATATCAAAGGCTGATTAAAGACAACAATTCTGGCCGGGCGTGGTGGCTCACACCTGTAATCCCAGCACTTTGGGAGGCTGAGGTGGGTGGATCACCTGAGGTCAGGAGTTCGAGAGCAGCCTGGCCAACATGGCGAAAACCGCGTCTCTACTAAAAATACAAAAATTAGCTGGGGGGGGCGGGGTGGTGCGCACCTGTAATCCCAGCTATTTGGGAGGCTGAGGCAGGAGAATCACTTTAACCTGGGAGGCAGAGGTTGCAGTGAGCCAAGGTCATGCCACTGCACTTCAGCCTGGGTGACAGAGCAAGACTCTATCTCAAAAAACAAACAAACAAAGAAAAATGAAACAATTTCACAAAATTTTATGAGTCAGCACACATTTAATTTCAGCTCATCATTCTCATAAATATACCAGTGCTTATGGTAGAAACACACAAGGCCACAGAAGATCCTTAATCATAATTTTTTTCGTTTTTTGAGACAGAGTCTCGCTGTGTTGCCCAGGTAGGAGTGCAATGGCATGATCTCAGCTCACTGCAACCTCCGCCTCGCCTCCTGGGTTCAAGCAATTTTCCTGCCTCAGCCTCCTGAGTAGCTGGGATTGCAGGTGCATGCCACCACACCCAGCTAATTTTTGTATTTGTAGTAAAGACGGGGTTTCACCATGCTGGCTAGGCTGGTCTCGAACTCCTGACCTCAGGTGATGCACCTGCCTTGGTCTGCCAAAGTGCTGGGATTACAGGCATGAGCCACCACGCCCGGCCAATCATACAATTTTTTAAAAACACATATGGGTACATACTTTATCTACTAGGTTAGAAAAATGAACTGAAATAGTCTAGAGATTTTTCAGATAAAGTCAAAACCAAAAAAGGATTTTATCACTAATAGCCCATCATAAAACTCAAGGAAGATAATATTCAAATTCCTAAACACTCCAGCATCAAACTGAAATATACAAAATGTATTTAAATGTGTATATTAATATTAAGGTACTTACCACTTTTAAAAGAAACGAAATATTTGTTTAGAAGCATAAAACTTTTGGTAATAAGAGGCCACAACTATAAAAACAATTCTGGTCAGATCACCCATGGATGCATTATAAAAGCAAGGACCTCTTCTCTATAATTGAGTGTTGTCAAGATCAAGTCACATTTTTCCAAGTTCAGCTGAGAATGATTTTGAGTAACTTTTAAAAGGCCCTGGTGAAGCACCACGGAATATTCTATGAGTTATTCAGCCTTTGGGCATGATCATGAATATGTTTACTATCTCATTTTTATGATCTCTTAAAAAGTATTTTCAAAACATCTTGTGGGGGGTCTCAGAGGCACCATTTGGTGAAAACTATCTTCCAAACTACATTTCTGTGGGTGTGTGTACAGTTATTCTGAAGGGATGTGACCCTCAGCCATTAAAAAGAGAGATTTACCTGGATAATGCCAAGTAGTATGTTGACACATTATTTTCAATAAGCAATTTTTCCTGAAACACTGTCACTGGACAGGCCGTGACACACAGTTCTTTTATAGATTCTCTCATGAAGGTAAAAAACAGTGATTCCTCCAGGCAGAACATGGTAAGGAAGAATTTTGTGTAACTATAGGAAACCCAGGGTAGGAAGAAGTAGCTTGCAATGACTCAATGTTAGTGCAAACAAGAAAAACATACTTGTTTCAAATGAGAGATACTCTACTAAAATGCAATAAAAACTAAAATGCATATGCTGCCAGCATGTGATGATTTTAATGAATTAAGATTAATTCTATGTACAAGAAACATATAAACATACTTTATCAAACATGACATTTCAAACATGACATAATCATTTTATTTAAGTGTGTTACTCATAAACTTGAATGTTTATATTCATTGTATTTATATGTATAAAATATATATAAATTATATTCCTCTTATGTCCCATTCACTCTTAGATATTTCTATCACAAAATCTGCTGCTAGCTGCTTCTTTTAATAGACTATCCCTAAAATATAAATTACAATAACATAAAACAAGAAAATACAAACATAAGAGAGCTGCCAATAGGTTGATGGTAAGATTTATGTGACCCCACAGAGAAGGATAATGCTCCAAGACTACATACTAAGGGGCTGCTACTTATCGAGACACCCTTACTAGTTTTCAACAGGGTGTGTAGCAGCAATGATCATGATTTTAAAGTTTCTAGCCTTTTTTGTTGTTGTTGCAAAAGGTGATTTTGCATCTTAAAATTTGGCAGTTGGAAAAAAAAGACAATATTTTGGATTAGAAGCCAGTTCAGTCTTCTTGGATAGAAATCAGAAGTTGTTTTGGGGACAGCCTCCCCCTTAATACCAGCAGAGACCACTTGGGTAAACACAATGAGTCAGATGGTTGTAATAGATGTAGCCATTGTTCGTAAAGAAATCTCAAACCAAACCAATGCCAGATAAAAATATCATCAACTCTTGAGACTGTGTATTTTAAGCCCCAGGCAACAGAATGCTCCTGTGTGGGCAGCATGCGTAGTGACTGAAGTAATAGATTCTTCCACAATCACTAATTCCGAAAGAGCATTAAGGAAGTGGGACCTGTTGGGGATAGGAAAGTTTCTTTTATTTCCTGAACTCTAAGGAGTGGCAAAATGATTGAGAGGGCCCTTGAGAAAAATAAACATGGCAGCAGCCTACTGGGGTTGAGAGAAAAAGAAGGGGGAAAGGGGAACTCAAACAAAATAAGAAACCCTGTAGAAGAGATGGGGTGGACTCAAAGGAGTGATGGTAACTGATGAAGAGGATTGTACTTCTTTTCTTGCTTCTGTTTTGAGTATTTTGCACTGGGTGTTAGTCAGGGTTCTCCAGAGAAAGAGAATCAGTGGGATATAGATAAACAGATTTAAGAGGAGATTTATTATGGGAATTGGCTCACCAATTATGGAGATCAAGAATTCCAATATGCTGTACGCAAGCTAGAGAACCAGGGAAGCAGGTGATGTACTTCAGTCCGCTCAAAAGGCCTGAGCTGCAGAAGAATCAATGGTGTAACTCTCAACTCGAGTTTGAAGGTCTAAGAACTACAAACCCTGATGTTGAGGACAGGAGAAGATTGACGTCCTTGCAAGAGAATGTGAATTGTCCCTTCTTCTGCTATTTTGTTCTATACAGGCCTTTGACAGGATGGTGCCTGTCTATGTTGGTGAGGGCAGATCTTCCTTATTCAGTCTACTGATTCAAATACTAACTTCTTCTGGGAACACTCTCACAGACACATCTGGAAAAAAAATGTTTTACCAGCTATGTGGGCATCACTTGGCCCAGTCAAGTTGATACATAAAATTAACCTTCACACATAGTACTTTCATCCTTCTCTTTAAGGTTGGTCTTTGCAATTCTCCACAGCATTTTGAGGTGTTTTTTTTTTCTTTTTTTTATTTGGACAGAGTCTTACTCTATCACCCAGGCTGGAGTACAGTGGCACAATCTTGGCACACTGCAACCTCAGCCTCCCAGGCTCAAGCAATTCTCCTGGCTCAGCCTCCCAAGTACTGGGATTACAGTCACCCACCATGATGCCTAGCTAATTTTTGTATTTTTATTAGAGACGAGGTTTCACTATGTTGGCCGGGCTGGTCTTGAACTCCTGACCTCAAGTGATTCACCTGCCTTGGCTTCCCAAAGTGCAGGGATTATAGACGTGAGCCACTGCACCCGGCTACAGTTTTAGATTTCTTAGCCTTTTGCTTTGGAGAACAATTTGAATGTTTGATTATGCTACCAGGGGAGGGTAGAGGGTGTGACCCTGAATGTAGCCTAACAGTGTACAGAGAGAAGATAATGAGAGGGCCAAAAGCAGTGGAGCGCCCTGACCAGAAATCTCTAGCAAGAGATGACAAGCAGCCACATAGAATGGATTTGTCAAACTTTTAAGGATCCCAGGACTATTTAAATTTACCAAGGACAGAACCCCATAAAAAGCAAGGATTTACGGCCATCAATGGGAAGATGGCCCAAGTTGGGTTATGTGTTATCTACATAATAATGAGAAGGGTGATCTCTGAAGATATGGGAATTTGGGGGCATTCAGGTTCACTGTAGAATGTTGTAAATATTAGACAAAAAGAGTGAAAGTTAGGCATTTGCCCTTGGAGCCTTCCTACCACTTTCTAGTATTTCTTGGAAATATAAGCACCAAAGAGCACCTTTTCTTGCATGAATTACTTTCTCGAAGAAATGTGAAGACCACTCACTTTAATGCCTCAATTAATTTTGTTTACTAAACAATATGCTAATCTAAAACACCATTTTTCATTTGAATTAGAAAGATTATGAATGAGAAAAACTTTTAAAGTAAACTACAAATGAAGCTTCTGGGTTGTACTTGTTTTTGAGTTTTTTTCTACCATGTTACATTTTTGTATTTCTTTTTTTCTTCTTCCGTGACACAGTATCAAGGTCAACAAATGGCTTGATTTGAACTCCCTTTGAAAGTCGCTGGAAGCTCAGAAAACATCAACTAGAGATAAGAAATTTCCTTTGTCTCATACAGGACTCTTATAACTGTATTCCCTTCAGTATATTTTATTGTTTCCTTTTTAGATTTCTTATTTTACTCTGTGATTCTGCCTGGCAGTCTAGCTTCTGTTTCCAAATCTCTGTTTTCTTGACATTTTCAGTGACTCGTGATTCCCTGTCACCAGCAAGGCATATTATTGAAACCAAGAGTGTGAAAACAATAGGAACCTGCTAATAAACCATTCTTACCAAATCAGGTTCTTATATACCAGTGCAACAATATAAAGAAGTATGCTTTCAGGAGGTAGGTTGTTACTTCTATTCAGACTCAACGAATGTTAAATCACCCAAAAGAGGAACTTATTTTTAACGAATTAGAAAAAACACAAAACACAATGAATGCTTTTTTTAGTTTATAAATTTCCTCCTTCAGTTAATCGCTGGTTAGATGCTAAATAATATGTAAAAATTTTCAATATGACTTGCTAATTGAGAAGACAATCATTACAATATATATGTATACATTACATAATATTATATTTTAAAATAGTTTTGATGAACACTTTGAAAATGTTTAATGCTTAGTAGTTGGGCCAAGCTGAAATTTGAAAGTCATTTCTGTATCACTGTTTATGTTCTCCCTTTCCTCTTTGTGTGTGCGGGGTATACATTCATGCATTACTCAACAATGAGGACACATTCTAGGTAATGCATCTGGAGGCAATTTCCTCATTGTGCAAACATCATAGAGTGTACTTTCATAAACCTAGAGGATATAACCTACTATACACCTATGCTTATAGTACAGCCTATTGCTCTCAGGGTACAAATCTGTGCAGCACGGTACTGTAGTGAATACTGGAGATAATTGTAACACTATGGTAAATATTTTTGTATTGAAACATATCTGAACATAGAAAATGTACAGTAAAAATACGATATTATAATCTTATGAGATCACCTTCTAAATGTGGTCCGTCATCAGCCAAAGTGTTATGTGGCAAATGACTGTAATACCCTTTCTTACACTCCGAAAGAATACCAAAAGAAACTCATTTAAAATTCTGAATTTTTTAAAGCAATTTGAAATCTGCTTTCATTTCCTTTTGCTTTAGGATGCTAACATGCTAATTTTTTCAGGATTACAATGGAAACTATACAATTTTACATCAATAGACTCTACATCTTGTTGCTTAATATTGATTTAAGAAATTCAAAGCAAGTATAAAAGAACTAAAAAGGTTAGTATGTGTAGGCAACAGAAAGCTGATATTTGTAACAGACATGATTTGCTAACTCTGAAAGGCTTTCCGCCATGTCTCCCTAGCTGGCAGAGGTGTGATGTAGATAAAGTGACCACCTTCAACTTTCTACTTGGCCATGCTAAGGGAGGTTACCCTATCCTCAGTCATGATAAAGCTTATCTTGGCAATTGCATTGCTCTTGAGAATAATTAACCTACTAATAGATGTGTGGCATTTTGCTATTTAAAGAACTAAAACCAAGGAGCCCTTTGATTAAAAATATAAATTTGTTGAGAATAATTCCTTTTCCTGCCCCTTGAATAAGGCTCTGAAGGAAAGTAAAGGCTAGAACTGTGGCAGCCAAATTACAACCATGGAAGAAAAAAACCTGAGGCAAAGCCAACATTCTGTGGACTGCTGAGCCCTTGGTAATATGGCTAAGCAGTTGAACTAATCAACCCTGCAATTACTCCGTGTGTTCTATAAGATAAGAAATTTCAGGTAAGCCATTTTAGACATTTCCCTGTTATTTTAAGGGTAAGCATCCTTATATAAACATATGTTTGTGTGCTTGTATACAAATATAAGAAAAATAAAAGCAAAAATATGTAGTATTTATTTATGTAAATTACATACATATTAAATGTGTTTCTTATACTTCGAAAGAAAGAATATCTGGTTATGAATTGTATTGCTCTACTTCAAACTGAATTTAGAGCAATTTACCAATGTTCAAAGCAAAGGAAGCAAACTTTTATCTATAGGTACCTTTGCTTTCTAACTTAAGGTTTCCTCAAAAACATGTAGTTTACTACAAAAAAAAATTTTAGCTGGGCATGGTGGTGTGTGCCTGTAGTCCCAGCTACTCAGGAGGCTGAGGCAGGAGAATTGCTTGAACCCGGGAGGTGGAGGTTGCAGTGACCCGAGATCGTGCCACTGCATTTCAGTCTGGTGACAGAGCAAGACTCTGTCAAAAAAACAAAAAACAAACAAAAAAAAACCCATGTATTTTACAAAATACCTTTTAGTGAAATGGATTATTCTGCAGACCTCTTTGGACTTCAGGTAGTACAGCTCAGAATGTACTCAGCTCGAAAGTCAATATTTGACTACACCAAAGTACCAATAATCTAGCTTTTACATAATTTGTAATGGCTTTTTGTTTCTGTTATTGTTGTAGTAAGTAAAACAGATTTCAAAATTATCCTCTTGTATCTGGAGTGTGATCAGTATAGTTTCATGTTTCTACTGAAAAATCAATGCAGAAAGAAAAACGTTATCTAATTCAAAATTTTCCTGAAGACACACCTTAAGTGATTAATTTACAATCATATTTACTAGACTCAAATACATATTTTACATTTTAATTGCTTAGAATTATATTTTTATTTTTATTGGCAAAAATGATAATAGATTTAAAAAAGTTATTTTAGACTGAAATGAACACTACAGGTTATTGGTCTTTTCACATCACATTACAATCACATGGACTCTGGACCAAACTACTGACAATCAAGAGTAAGTTCACAGTAATCTAAGGAGAAAAAAGTTGATAGTCTATGGCCATAGCACCCTGAACACGCCTGATCTCATCTGATCTTGGAAGCTAAGCATAGTCAGGCCTGGTTAGTACTTGGATGGGAGAAAAAAAAGTTGATATAAGTATACAAATGGAGAGAGTCAGGATTTTCAAAGAGGACTGTTAGGTGTAACATCCTTGGAATTTAATTCCAGAAACTATTGTACAATTGTACCTGTAGATATGGCCTGACCCAAATGAACTCTGTCTTAGTTTATTTTGTGCTGCTATAACAGAGTATCACTGAATATTCTGGATATTTTGAGCTAATTAAATAATTTATAATGAACAGAAATTTATATCTCATGGTTCTGGAGGCTAAGTCTAAAGGGAGGGATCAGCATCTTGTCAGGGCCTTCTTGCTGCCTCATCCCATGACAGAAGGGCAAAAAAAGAGTAAGAAAGAAAGAGATGGTGATTGAAGTTGTCTTTTTATAAGAAACTCACTCCCATAAACATGGCAATAATTTATTCCAGAAATCGAGCCTTCATGGCCTAGTCATCTCTTAAAGGTCCCACCTTTAAATGCTGTTGCATTGGAGATTAAATTTCCAACACATGCCATTTGGGGGACACATTCAAATCATACCTAGCTTTCTTTGGCGAGCCAGTCCATAAACTGCAGCTCTGTCAATCCTTGATTTTGGGCAGAGAGCTGTGCAGTTTTTTCAGAGACTAAATCTAAATTTCCTCCAACAACTAGGAAAGATCATATATATCAGATATGCCACACTGTTTCATTCTTTTGTATTTATAAATAGATGATATGGGTCTCCTAACTTCCTATAGAACCAACTAATTTTGTTTACTAAAATGAACTTAAGTAGCTCTGCCTCACCAGCTACTGAAGTTCTCAGATCTCAGGTAACACATAGCCTTCAGAGATCAGGGAATGACCATAAAGAACACAGTATTTAGAATATAGACACATGCAACAGTCAAATTCCTATGTTTACCTGACAAAATATGACATATTTACTTGATTAATTCTTCTGGAGTATATCAAAATCTTATCACACAGTGTTCAATTTTCTGTATTTTTTTTCATTCATTCACTCAGTAAATCAATAATATTTATTGACTTTCTCATGTTCTAAGAACCAAGAGTATGGTAATAGACCAAAAAAAAAAAAAAAAAAAAAAGATATGATCTCTGCCCTCAAAGTTTAGAGTCTAGTGAGAATAATAATAATTCAAACTATGTAAATTCCACTACCATTTAAGCTCTTTATACATGTCTTCTGCTTTATTCTTTCAACCAATCTCTATGGTATTATTAAGCATATACCACAGATGAAAAAACTGATGCTTACAATGCTTAGATAATGTAGACAAATTTTCCAAGCTAGCAATTTGTAGAATTAAAGCTTGAGCCCTAGCCCATTTTACCATAAAATGTATGTTTTTAATCAAAAGCAACAACTCTGATTATTCAGTCATCTATGCAGCAAATGTTAATTGAACACTGGCTAAGTACCAAGCATTATAATGGGAGCTAGGAAAAGAGTGAAGAAAAGACAAGGTTCGTGACCATTTAGAGCCAACATTCTCATAGAAAAGACAGAATACAGAACAAGTAAACCAGTAAATAATTTAGTTCAAAATATAATAACTTCTGCAAAATCCGCAAAGCAGGGTGCATGCATAGAGATGGAAGGGAACAGCTTTCAAGAAAGTCCTCTCTGATAAAGTGGCATAGGAGCAGAGGCATGGATGATGTTAAGGAGCAATCTCTGCAAAGATCTGGTAGAGGCACCTAGAAGTCCAGAAGATAAAAATGTCTAACGATCACCAACAACAGGAATTGGCAAACTCTGTTCTATGGGCCAAATCTGGCTTATTGCTAGTTTTTATACACTCTATGAGTGAAGAATGGTTTTTACAGCTTAAATGGTTGAAAAAATGTAAACACATGTAATATTTTGCGACATGAAAATTATAAAAAACTCAAGTTCAATGGCCATAAATAAGGTTTTATTGGAAACAGCCACGCTTATTTGTTTGCATGTTGTTTATGACTGCTGGAATGCAACAGTGGCAGAATGGAGCAGTTCTGGCAAAAACAATAATGACCAAAAAATCCTAAGATACTTACTGTCTATCCCTTACAGAAAGCATTGCTTGACTTCTGATGAAGAGGCCCAGTGTGAGTGAAGATGATTGCATAAGGAGAGAAGAAAGGGATAGGAGATGAAGTGAGTGGGCTACACATGGGTCAGTTCAGGAAGGTCTTTGCAAGTCATGGTAAAGTGGTTTGGATTTAACAAATTGAAAGAAGAGCCTTTGGAAGGGTTTGAATAGGGAATTTGACTTAAATTGTTAAAAGATCTTCCTGAATGTTTTGTTTGAAGCTGGGGTGCTGGGGAAAGAGTAAGAGTGAGGACAGAGAGAGAAGCTTTGGAGTATTGCACTATGAAGACAAAATCTGATGATATCCTAAACTAAGGTAGTAGCAGAGGAATTGGGAGAAATGTTCATTTAGAATAAATAGAATTTGCTAGTGGACTAGAAGTCACATAGTACAGAAAGAAAATTAGTGAGGACTCCCAAGTGTCTGGTCTTATCAGTGGGACAGTCTTTAGGAATTTTTAGCAAGATGGAGAAGGCGGCAGCACTGCTGATTTGAAAAGAGAATCAAGAACACTGTTTGGGACATAATAAATTTGGCATGCTTATTAAACCTCCACCAGCTAATGCTAATTAGTCTACAGAACATGAACATCTGAAACTCAATGAAGAGGTTGAGAATACAAACATGTATTTGGGAATTGTCACTCTATAGATGGAACAAAAGACATAGAAAGACATAGGGTTGAGTGGGATGACTTGAAGATGTGCTGCATGGATAAGAGACATAAGACAGCAAAGCATTGAGCACAAAAGGTGCTCCAACATTTAGAGTTCTAATGGTCAAGAGAAAACCTGAGTGGCCAGTGAAGTGGAAAGGAAGCCAGTAGAATCCAACCAAGAGAAGAAAATCTCTCGTTCAAAGGGGGAAGTATCAAATGTGGTTTGGAAAATAGGTGATAGTTCTTAAACTTTAAAACATTATCTTCTTATTAATTATTGTTTTTTTCCTCTTGTGATTTGTTTTTCCTCTTCCTAAGAAGGAAGACTCTACAGCTTTAAAAATATTATATTTTATTGAGTACAAAGCTATTTGCAAGGCCAGAAAATAACATTCTAGGAGTTCAGAAGATTCATTAATTTGCTTTTAAACTACCTCTATGGAAATAAAAAAAAAAAAAATAGAGCATGTCTATGTTCCACTCAATAATCAAATCTACTTTTAATTAAATGACACTATTTAGAAAATAGAGAAAAAATAATACCATTTGCTGTGCAAGTTCAGTATCCCACACACATACCTGTTACATACCCAATACTTTTTTATTGATACTTTGCGAAGAATAGGAAAAATAAAGAAGCAACTAAAAGAAGGGCAGGAAAGCCCTGTGCCAAACTCTCACTCCTATTTGCAGGCTCTAGAATAACCTCAGTGTATGTCACTATCGCTTCTGAGGGGTTTAGGCCAAATGTTCTGCTGTCATGTAAAGAGCTGAGGGAGAGTAAAACAAATAATTCTCAACCCCATGAAAGTTGAAGGCTTTAGCAACTCTGTATTTTGTAGCTAAGTTAAAAAAACAACAAACAAGATTTTTTTCTCGTTGTAATTTTGATTGATTTTTATGGAGGAAAAACACATTAATTTGCTGTGCTTTATCCCATTTACTTCTAAAAATTTGCTCAACTTTCACGATTATTTAAATTACTAATCATACTTTTTGAGTTGCTTGCCATGTTAGTTGATATTATAACTGCATTAAATAGTATCTACAGTTTATAAATATTTAATGGAAGAATGACAGTCAGTTTTCATAGTTGCTTTACTATAGCTAAAATGAAGTGTGTAATATTTGACAGTCTACTAAAAATATTTAACAGTCTACTATACTAAAAATAATTTCTGAAAAAACACTTCCCTTCAATGTGTTTTGCTCGAAACGTATCAATTGTAGGATTATACCCCCAAAATCAGATTAGTTTAAAAATGATCTTTTGCAAAACCATTCAGCCAGAAACTATCCAGAAAAATCAAAGGTATATTGTTTTTTTGTTTTTTTGTTTTTTTTTTTGCCCATTACAGGAAAGAAGTTGTGTTCGCTGTATATTCTCTGTTCTCTAGAGAACAGTATTTATCATTATCTAGAATTATCTGTGATTACCAAATTGATAAGTAGAGTGGAATTCAGCAATCCAGATTGATTGAATGATTACTAAGAGAAACACTCTATACTAAGTGCTGGATATTTAGAGACAAAAGCTCAATTTCTGCCCTGAAAGAACTGACATTCCAATAGAGAAAGCAAGCAAGCAAGCATGGTCACCTAACACAGAAGGGAAGGTCTCATGACACTTTCCAAAGATTATGGGTTTGGAGAAGAGTCTCGGGAGTCCACGATTAGCTACATTCATCTCAATGGCTTAAGTAAACAGAAACAAATCTTCTTTCTTGAGATTCCATTAAGATACCAGGCATACAACTACCTTGCCTGGTGTTCTGCACATTAGTACTAATCCTTAAAACAGCTTTTGGTTTATGGATATCAAAGGAATCCCAGAGAAACAAAAAATTAACATCTTGCCCAACATTACATATCTAGAATGGCAGGTTAGGATTCACCCCATCACCCCACATTCCCAAAGATGTTTGCTTCTCTTCAAAGCTATCCTCTCTCCTCTAAATCACAGTACCTCCTATTGTTGATCCAGTTTGTTTCAACCAACAAAAGGTATAAAGTCAGATCTAACATAGATTAAACATTTGGCCACGTGTCTAAGTATTAAGTTGGGTCTCTGTCATTTTTCATCTATCTGTTTGTCTTTCCTTAAAGTCTTCTCCGGTTTTCTTCTGACCATCAAGAATGCTCAAACACCCTATGTAGGTGAAATTATAAAACTAGGAGAACTGACTTCAAAACCAAAAAATTAATTATATTTAATCTTTAAACTAAAAGTATCTCTCTGATTTTAATTCTCTGTAATTCTGTTAAGACAACTTATTCTATAATGGACCATTTCCTGATGGAGTTAGGTATCTTTATGTTTAGGCCAATTTGTAAATTCATGTCATTTATGAATATGCTCATCTCTTGGGTAGAGCTAAGGCAAGTCCGTGACCCTCCAGGAGATCACCCTGGGAGCCAAGATGGCAGGGTGTTGAGGCAAAGGGCACTTGTACCTGCTCCCTAAATATCACTAAAATTCAATTATGAAATTTCTGTCTTTAAAGTTATTTCAAGAGACCTTTGAAAGATGTGACTACATGCACTTCCTTCATGTTGGTTATCTCGACAGTGGCCTACACTGGTTCAGTTACCTCATGATATGGTTTGGGTCTGTGTCCCCGCCCAAATCTCATGTCAAATTGTAATTTCCAGTGTTGGAGATGAGGCCCGGTAGGAGGTGATTTGATCATGGGGTGGACTTTCCCTTTGGTGCTGTTCTCATGATAGTGAGTGAGTTATCGGGAGATCTGGTTGTTTAAAAGTGTGTGGCACCTCTCCCTCTCTCCCTTCCTCCTGCTCTGGTCATGTAAGAAATGCCAGCTCCCCCTTTGCCTTCTGCCATGACTGTAAGTTCCGTGAGGCCTCCCCAGAGCTGAACAGATGGGCAGCATCATGTTTCCTGTACAGTCTGTGGAACCCGATTAAACCTCTTTTCTGTATAAATTACCCAGCTTCTGGTAGTTTTTTATAGCAGTGCGAGAATAGACTAACACACCTAATCTTCTATATAAACCTCTAGGCACAACGCAGGTCCCAGACACTCAAATGCTTAAGAACCTTCCTACTTGAATGAGATTTAAGAAAGAGATTTCATCTTGTCTTTGCATCTTTAATGGGTAATGGAAAGTGTGACACTTGGGAGATACTCAGTAACTGCCTGTTTAGTGGAAACTGATAAAATACCACAACTTTTATGATCTCCTTACAGTGGGCCTTAGAGTATAGTAAGATTCAGAAGAAATAATGGGCCTTCTGGACTTCTATAATAATATATTGTCAACATTCCCACTGTCCTAGAAATTTATGGTTGTGAACCACAATTCTCTAGATTAGGGTTACTGAGAAAATAAAAAGTAATAATAAAAACTTATGCTAGGTATCTAATAATTGATGCCATTATCATGATACCTATAAGAGTTAATATTATCTCAACTATAGAGAAGAATAAATGGAGCACAAGACAGTCGTGTCAACTTGCTCAAGGTCCTATAATGATGAAATGTGAAGTTAGAATTTGAACTCAGGAGGCTGGTTTCAGAGTCCAGGGGAAGTTTGATTGGGAAATTTAAAATAATTTTCCCAAACATATATGAGTCACAGATAAACAGTCTCTTCCTCCATTGCTCCAGAAGGGTTTTTGGACAAACCAGAACTGCAGTATGATTGTTATTGTATAGTTGAAGAACTAGTTAAACCATTGAATATTAATTATTCATTAATAAATTATTGATGCTATAGATGAATATTATGTCGTGTCTTTTACAATATTAATGTGCTCTTCCAGGAATCTAAATCTTATATTTCAATTTGATATACTATGTATTTTGTATATAAAAAACAGAGGCTGAAGCACATTCTGAGTCCTGATGCCTACTAATCTATAGTCTCTTATAAACTACCTATAAAAGATTAACAGAAAACACACCATTCACAAAAGATGCCTCATGGTCTCTTTATTGCAGACACCTTCACAATAATTCAGCTCAATGAGGAGAGGTCCATCAATCAATCAGCCAGACAGTTAATCAAAACACACACTGAAAGGTCTACAAGTCAGGAGTCTGAAAGGAATTTAACTTTGATTATTTGAACACTAAGAATGCCTAGGTTTTAAGACTTGGGTGTCTTCCAAATAGAGGTTGGAGTTACCCTTTTTTCCATGAAATAAATTGTCCCACATTATTCAAAATGGGGTCAGCCAATCAATCAACTTTCTGAAAAGCAATTCTTTCTAAATGGTTACAAATAACCCAGGATAGAAAAGAGATAACAGTGCAATAATAGTGTTCATTGTGTTCTTTTTAAGTTCTACAGAAACATGTTACATATAAAAATACAAGAGTTTTAAATGACTCTAGACCACTAAAGAACAATTATAGATTAAGGACGAAATTAGATGAGGTAAAATTGTCCCATCCAAAGTTACTTCTTCCCTTCTCACTTAACGCAAATTTGAGTAGCAAAATGTTTGCCGTTATGTGAAGTCTCAAATTTCCATGTCTCTTTTCTAAAGCAACCTTCAAAACTTGACCATAAGCTTTACGGCTGCACACACACACACACACGCGCGCACGCACACACACACACACTCACACAAATCCTGCAACCTCATCACCTCTCACAAGCTTGTATGATATTATAAAATTTTTTTAATAAGAAACTTTTGCTTACAATTAGTCAATAAGATTGATGGACATTTATAAAGAGCTGCCAAAATAGGCTCTCAACTCCATTGCACATCACACTTAATAGGGATAATTTACATTCCTAAAATCAACTGAATAAGTGTCCCTGAACTAAGAAGGATACTTAAACATTAGAGGCAGGGATTGTATAAAAATTTTAAATGGTAATTAATGTGGAAAACAAAATATATCCATTGCTAAGCAATTCAATTCCACTTTTTAAAAAGTTTGAATAACAATATTTGTAGCTTAATTGCATTAACCTATAATGCATTACAAACTATTTCACAAAGTAATCTTGCAAAACTAGCCTCAAAAAGCGACCACAAAAAGAAATGAAGTGGAAAAAAAAAAATGAAACCGAAATTTTCGCTGTTCAAGAGTACATCTTCTCACCCCACCCTCTTCTTAAGGAAGATGAGTTGCATTACATTATTAAATCTATGCCATAGTTTAAGTTCACTCTACCACCACTACTGCATTTTGTGGAAATCCAATCACAGAACATCACCAAAAAAGTATTATCATCTTTCTTACATGTTTCTTTTCTTTTTTCTTTTTTGTTTTTTTTTTGAGACAAAGTCTTGCTCTGTCACCCAGACTTGAATGCAGTGATGCGATCCTGGCTCACTGCAACCTCTGCCTCCCAGATTCGAGCAATTCTCCTGCCTCAGCCTCCTGAGTAGCTGGAACTACAGGCGCCCGCCACCATGCCCGGCTAATTTTTGTATTTTTAGTAGAGATGGAGTTTCACCATATTGGCCAGGCTGGTCTCGAACTCCTGACCCTGTGTTTCACCCACCTCGGCCTCCCAAAGTGCTGGGATTTTACATGTTTCTTTTTAAAAAGCACTTCCATCCTGAAAATGGTGAGTGGCACACAGTAAAGGTTAACATGATCCTTTGCTGCTTCCTTAGCCTGTTGTTAGATCTAGTGAATTTCATGCTGCTCCTGGTATTCTAGAGGTTGAGAGATCTTGTAAGCTGCTAGTGGGAACCCCACAAAATAACCATATAGTTACCATGGGTGTCCTTAAACACAAGGGTCTTCTCAGTATCAGTGGCTGCCTTTTCTCACTGTTAAAGGATCAATGAGGAATAATGGCTCTGCTAGAAATGAACAAGTACAGAAGGCATCCTGAAAACTTAGACATTCTACTAAATCTTGTCCTGTCCTTCCCCAGCTTATTTTGGTAGACACTTCCCTGCACTTACTATCCAACAGAGATCACTCTTATGCATCCCAGGTCATGGCATCAAATAGAAGAGCTGATATGATCCTTCCTTCTTGAAACTCCCAGACTATTATTCCTCCTTAATTGTTGTCAAAGTTCTCTAGATTGGTTGAGGCCACTGATTTGTCTATAAATCAAATTTATGAGGGGATAGCATTAGGAGTCCTTAGTGATAAGGGAGCCATCCTAAAATAGATTATAAAAGAGGCAAGGTATAGGGAGCTCCAAAAAGAAAGGCGAGAACAAAGGTTCTATAACGGATTCTGATTTGGTTTCTGTCCTAAGTATCTAGCAATCACTTGTCTTGACTCATTCATCCTCAATTTTGGCTTTGCTCTCATTGATTTTCACTTTTGTGACCTGGAACACCTTCTCTGCTTACTGGTACCTTCTTTCACAGCTGAAAATATATCCCGAGGTCCTTCATGATGGACTCCTTTAGCTGGGCATGTGGGAAAGTGGCCCAGCTCTTTCTCCACCTTGGCTTCAATTCAGCCACTCCCTCTTTGGGGACTTTTGGCAACTTGGTCCCAGCAGGCAGCTCTCCAGCTTTCCTGTCTTTCCGCTAAAGGAACAGGCTCCTGCAAGCCAGTACCTCCTCTGGTTTTGTTGTTTCTTGTTCATCCTACAGTCTCACTTTTGGTAATTCCTTGAGGATTGAGATCACCTCTTTGACTCCTTTCATGTAGCACAATATTTGCTAAATGAATAACAGATTAGTATCTCATCCTTCACCTGTGGTTTTATTTTCAGCCCAGATGATAAGCACTTGGAAGAGTTAGGATGCATCAAGACCCCGGCCTTTAATTTATAGGTATCTTGTAGACAGAAAATAAAGGTAAAAGCATTAAGAAAGCAATCGTTTTTCTTTAAGTCAAGCCACATGTGGAGCTGGGTCCCATATACTTTACAGATGAAATTTTTCCTTCATCCCCTTTTCTTTCACCATCTGATTTTCTTACAACACCAATTTTATGCATGGAGTTGTTTGCATTCTTCAGAGTTCTAGGGACCATGACTCTGTACAGGGAGGAAAAGAACTAACTGAATGCCTAGCTGAGGCCTCTGATCCATGACACAGAGGATGAACATCTAGGATCTATGGTGTCTTCAAGGCCATCACTATTACATTCTATCTTCTTTCCTGTTACACAGAATGAAGAATAGGGTAAAATAGAAAAATATGACATAAATTCTAATAGAGTAAACAAAGCCACTGAAGACCAAGCCAGTTTCTTTGTCTAAAAGTGAAAGAGACTAAAACAACCTTGCCAAGAGCCCTGAGCTCCCTAAAATGAAGTTGAGCTTGAGCCTTGGGGTGGAGTTCACGAAGGACTGGTGAGGGACCTCTTGGGAGAAATCCTGAGGCAAAATAGCTTTGCTCTGTCACATCCAATGCCTCAGAGAAAAGGAGCTTGTAATTAAGCAAGGCTGCACTGTCTGCCTGGTGCAGACATCCCACCCACACCCTCCCCAGACACCGTTCCACAATTTGATGCCCTCACAGTGGCATGTTCTGGGGTTACACAGGATTTTCTAAAACCCTACCTGTGAAGAATGAGCATATCTGTCATTGATTTCCCATTCTGTCATTTACGGGCTGCCTGACTTTTCAGTTATTTGAAATTTGATCCTCTCCATACCTAAGAGGCCCCAATGATTAAGTGGAGAAAGTAATAGTACCAACCTCATAAATGATTTAATACATTTCAGACACACATGTATAATCATGATTCAAGCATTTAAACAGGACCATAGTACAAAGTATTTCAATATGTATTAGGTAGTATTGGCTTGGGGCTTTCCTTTTTCAAAGCATCATGCACACGTCATTAATTTGATTATCACAGTCACACTGTAAAAGCTAGTGAAGTGAATATCCACCACACTGACCATATGAAGAAACTGATGCTCAGGGAATTAAATGACTATCATTTCTTCAAGTTAGCATCACTACCAAATGGTGAAACCAAGACCGAGTCCCAAGTCATTTTGTATTTGATCCAATGCTCTCCTGTAATACCATCTTGGCTGAGTTAAATGAAACATTCATGGAGTTACCTAGAAAGACTCCACTGTGGGATTCCCCAAGTTAACACTCTTCATTCTAGGGTGTTGCAGGGGCAGGAAGACAAGAGGTACGGTTTCTTTAATACCTCATTGTAGATTGTTTATATTATGATATTGATGATGAATATTAGTGACTATTATTACCTATCACATGAGAAAAACCAATCACTTCCCAGATTGCATAATCGTAAGACATAATAAACAATTATTGTTTTACACCATTCGTTTTAATGTGGCAATAGATAACAGAAACAATCCCTAACCTCTTCAATGCCCTGTTCTAATCTTGTAACATTCTGGAAAGAAATAGGATGTTTATGAAAATGAATAAATGAGACTAATCCCCAACCAGGCTAACATGAGAAAGAAAATGTAAACATGGGCATGTGGAGGTGAAAGGAACATAGGTAAGTATCACTACCTTCTAGAATGCATAGAGCCTGCTCTGGATGATGACAAGTGTATGTCCAAGTGTATCTAGATCTTGGAGAAGTATCTGCTCTCTTGAAGGCCTAAAATTTCCCTTAAAGAGTGGCTAAGAAAAAAAATAAAACTCTCTACCACTTAGAAGCTCATTTAACTCACTAATATGGTAGCCAGAATAGTGATGTGGTTGAAACCATAATCTCTGGAGTCCAAAGTCTAGGTTCTATGCCTGGCTTCATTATTTACAAGCTGGAAATCTTGGCCACATTGCTTAAATTCTCTGTGTCTATAAAAAAAAAGGAAATATTAATAGCTCCTATTCCATATGAATAATAAATAAGTTAAGTCATGCAATATGCTTGGAAGGGTGCTACTACTTAGTAATGCTCAAGAAGTGTTGGCTATTAATATTAATGCAGATTTTGCCACAGCCATCCTACTGCCTGTCTGCTTTACCCTTTAACAACTTGACTCAGCCTTATAGCATCATAACAACAGTTCCACTAGAACCTGAAACTTGTTAAAGACCCATGATCTTTGTTATTCACTACTCAGCAGTGTCATGTATTTAGCCTGTGTTTTTATCTATCTCCCAGCCTCCTGCCTTTTTTGTCCTTGGTTTTCAAACATACTAAGATAAATAAATCCATATAAGTGTGTATCCTTTCTTCCTTTTTTTTCTTTTTTTTGAGATAGGGTCTTGCTCTGTTGCCCAGGTTGAAGTGCAGTGTCATGATCTCGGCTCACTGCAGCCTCCACCTCCCGGGTTCAAGTGATTCTCATGCCTCAGCCTCCTGAGTAGCTGGGACTACAGGTGTGTCCCACCACGCCCAGCTAAGTTTTACATTTTTAGTAGAGATGGTTTCCACCATGTTGGCCAGGCTGGTCTTGAACTCCTGACCTTAAGTGATCCACCGGCCTTGGCCTCCCAAAGTGCTGGGATTATAGGCATGAGCCACCGTGCCTGGCCCCATTTTGTTTCTTCCCAAATTCAAACCTCCGTATGACTGCATTCTATCATCATTAAATATATTCACCACTTTTCCAAGCCATTCCCTATAATTTTCCTGTTCACAATGCCCTCTGGAACTATCGCATAACAAGAAAATGAATAAATTAACCTTTATCTTCCATGTTTCCATAAATATTTCATTATATTCCTACTTTCTGAAATAACTTCACACAAGTTTTATGGAGATACGCACTAAGAAGGAGGAAGCATCATACTTAGAAGATTTCTATCAGACAAAGCATTCTCAGTTGACTTTTTAAGAGACGTGAGTCACACTCAACTTGGATCCAGATTGCCACGTGGGTGGGCAGGACCCACCCCAGTTCCCACAGAGGGATGTGTGATAGGATGATAGGAAAGGCTTTTCTCAGTAAGCAGGTATGGATATGCTCACACACTGGTCTGCTTCTCAGGAGCAAAACTAAAATGCCACTGCCATGGAGCATGTAAGAAAGTTCTTTTTATGTTCACGTGACTAATGTCATTTGAAAGAGGAATGAATGTGTCTCAGGGGACTCTGGGGTGGAAGCCCAAAAGTCAATAGCAAATGTTTGCTTATTTAAATGAAACTGGATACATCATAGTCAAAGCTCATTGCTTTGGTTTCCTGGGCATCTACATCACGTGTAGCAGCCATGCTAAGTCCAGACTGTCACTTGTGTTCATTACGTCCCGAATACCTGGATAAATCAGACCATATGCTTTTCATCATCCGGAGCAGGCCCCGTGCTTTCTGCAAGGTAGTGATGCTCCTTCCTGTTCCTTTGTGAATCCACATATCCATGTTACATTTTCTGCCTCATGTTAGCTTGGGTGGGGATTAGTCTCATTCATTGGTTTTCATAAAGACCCAGTTTCTTCCCAGAATCTTATAAGATTAGAAAGTGTCACTGAAGATATTGTGAGTTGTTTCTGTTATTTATTGATCGATACCATATCACATTACAATTTAGTAGCATAAAACAACAATCATTTATTATTTCTTATGATTGTATAATCTGAGAAGTTATTTGTGATTTTCTTATGTGATAGGTAATCTGGAGTTATTCTCAGAATATCAGTCACTCTATACTTCCCTATATCCTTGAAAATTATACTGGCTTACTCTGAGAAATCTTGGTTAGCTAGCAGAAAGATGCTAACTGATCAATTATACCAGTAAGTTACATCTAATAGAATCTTTATGGAAAATAGCCACTGAACCTAGATGCTGAGAGGGGAATAAATGGAAGGTAAGAGGGAACCAATTGTTATTAAAGGAATCTTCATCCAAATGGACTAAAAACTCTCTCTTGCACCCCAGTGTTTGTCAGTCAGCAGGAAGTAGATTAGGCAACTTTTTCTTTGATGAAGTGTCTCAGTGTCTTCCTGTGCAATAATACAAACATTAAACAACAGTGTAAATAATTAATAATTTTTCTAGCTAAGAAGTCTCTTCAAACAAAGAAATAAAATGAGAACTACAATTGACAACAACATTTTTCTTTGCCACTTTTTCAAGGTAGAATATTTGCAACAGAAATAATGCTTTGTGCAGGGATGTTTACGTTCTTAAAGTTGGGCCCTGTTTAGATTAGGAAATGAATCAGATTTGCATGTTATTCTCAGTTCTACATTTGGTTGACTGAGAGCGTGTAAATAAACCAATCTGTGGCTTTACCTAGAACAGTAAATAAACCTTTCATATGTAGTAAGAGGATGAAGTTAATGGGTGCAGCAAATCAACATGACACATGTATACATATGTAGCAAACCTGCACGTTGTGCACATGTACCCTAGAACTTAAAATACAATTTAAAAAAGAAGAAAAAAAAAAAATCCAGAAGATCAGACACTGAAATTCATAATAAAATAATGTTCTCCAGTAGCAATGTGGCTATAATTAAAATAGGAAGAACAAGGCATTGTCATCAGAAAAACATTGCTCCCTAGTGGTGGCCTCTACTCAGGTTGACTGGAAGTTTTTAATGCCCATAAAAGGCAGATTTATTGTGTGCAGATGAATAATCTCAGAAACTCAAATTCGAGAGAGGTATTTTACCTAAACTATCCATTTGTCCAGCAACTAAGGATTAGTACATTATGGTATGTCCATTGGGCAACATGAAATTATTAAAAACAGTTGTTACAGTATACTCAAGTGTTAAGTGATTTGAGCAATGTTTATTCTTCCTTTTTAAGTTAAAACCAAAAACAAGATACAAACTTTATAGTAATAATGGCTAACTCTAGGTTTAAAAATGATTTCTCTTGTCTGCTCTACATGTTCTAAATCTACTAAAATGGTTAGGTATCATCAATATCATCAAAATAAAATCTGTCAATCTAATGTAAAAATTTAATAGTTTGTATTTTGTAAATGCAGGATCGTGCCAGCTTCCAAACCACATCACATCTTTCCTTCTAGAAAGGGTTTCTCCATCTTTTGATCTGGAGAATGCAATTTATGTAAGTCTGAACATGCTAGGTCACTGCAGAAGGGTGCCCAGCTCAGGAGCACATTGTAGCAGAAATTTAATGTGTGCTCTGCTTAAAAAACTGTGCCACTGCAGAGGGGCATCTACTCAAAAAAGGCATGGGAGATAAAAGAATGGTTTTTTTAAATTTTCATTAAGAAGCATCATGTGCTAACAGTGGTCTTAAGAAATAAATTTTCTATGTGGAGTGGTGTTTTTCCTTCTGAGCAATTTACATAAAACAACTTCTGTAATACAGAAGCCCTTTGGGGAAGTAGAATTTCTAGTTCAGGGGTGATGGGGATTACAGATGAAAGTGAATATCCATGGTGATTTTCAAGTCATTTGGCCTCTGGCTCTGGTGCTAGGTTTATATGACTAAAGGTAGAAAATCGAGAAGAAAATGTATTTTGAGTTATTTGCCAACTGCCCAGTCAAGACTAACCTATGTGTTTAACAAGCAGAACCACAGTCTATGAGATAGATGGAGGAAGCCCCAAAATGAAGAGAGCAGGAGTGGACAATCAGCAAAAGTCTAGAAGAAATAAGGCCACTGAAAATCATACAAGTATGCAAATCCTTGGAAAGTATTTTAAATTAAACACTGTGTTTGTATCAAAATGATGCACTTTGGAAATAAAGAATAAGTGTCTTTTAAAAATTCTAGCTACAGTGTTCAAAATGTTTCTCAATGTTGGCTAGCTTAAAATACAGAAATTAATACATTTGTTTGATGGCACAGTTTAGACATTTACATTTTCCAGACAATGCCTGCAAATACTCAATAAGAACATAACATTTATTAGATTGTATATAAAATGTGAAGGAAAAGTTTTAGGGATGAATAAGGTCAAACCAGTTTTTTTCTTCCTATAATTCTTCATCTAAGTTTGGAGAAATGTGAATTTGAAATTCATATAATTCAGTTATAAAGTATTTATGTTTGTTCTCCAATGCAAAGAATGGAGACACTGCCAATGTGGTTCTTTAAACATATATTTTGGAAGGAAGTGTTTATTTAAAACAATGTGCTTAACATTATGCACAGAATGTAAGAAAACAATAAAATCCTGCCCCACTCACACGGATGGGTTTGATGAAAATTATAATAAGAATTATGTTAAAACCTCCCTCATGTGTAAACTCTTGCCATTCTGGTTTTTTAAGTCATTTCTATACTTATTGCAAGAATCCTTTCTTAATATTTTCAACCACAGTCTGATTGAAATTCTAAGGATGGCAAGCCAGTACTAACACGTTTACTTTCAATTTGTCTATTTTGTACAGTTGCTTTTCAGAACTTTTAGTTATTATAGGCACAACACAAAATGTTAGATGTCACTCAATAATGCATTGTATGCTTTGTTTACTAAGGTATCATTTTTAAATATGTATACATAAAAAATTGATTATGGAGTAAATACTTACCATCTAGAATTCCATATCTGTCTTCAGTGAATAACCTTTCACTATCTACAAACTGTAACATTCTAGCATTCTATGATAATATTCAACAGGCAAAATCTAGTTCATATTTTTCCTTTGCATGAAACTCCTACATTTTTATTTCATTTGACTTTACATTATATAAAAAGTGAAAGTATTGCAACAAGGTTTAACAAGTTAATGGTATGTGAATGCACTCTCTCCTTAGGCAAATTTGCAATGTCGTGGAACATTTGGCACTCTCTTCTGGATAGCAGGATAGCACTTGACATTTTATATGCAGATGAAGTAACAGCTTTAATGAACTTTTGCCTAACCTATGCCTTCATACACAAAATAAGTAGTAAAATTTTTTCAATTGCTGAACCGATCTGTGCATGGGGAATAAAGCCAATTTACAGCTTACTACATAATACAGAATTCCATTTCTAGTCTTCTGACTCAGTGTATTCCTACTGAAAAAGATGACTGCTCTCAAGATGACTACTGTCAAGTAAAAAAAGAATTCATTTTGATTTCAAATTAAAATGTGTAATGTATTCCATTAATTATTCATATGAAAAGTGACTTTGTGATTCCTGAGCAAACGAATGAATACAGTTTTTCTTTCACAATTAATGGACAACACTTTCTAATCTTGCAATTCTTCCCATTCATCTGCATTAATTCTGGTTACACCAAAAGATAAGAATCATTTCTTGATCTTCAGAAAATTGAAATATTTCAAACAAAAGTTATTATTATTGTAAAATCATTTGGTTTTTATCTGAATTTATTTTTTCTTCTGGTTTATTGATCAAGATACAGAATCATCCTATAACTAGGAGTCAATCTGTAGTTATACTTCTTAGTTGCCATGAGGCATATGACCAATATTTTCTGCATGTTTGTACTTAATTACTTAGACTTTAAAGTTAACCTTCTAAGTTGATTCAAGCATCTTGAATGTATAATAAAATAGTATATGTAGTGGTAATAGAAAACAAAGTTTCTCTTTTCACATACATAGACACACACACACACACAAAAAAAAGTTTGAAAGAAAAAGGAAGGCAGAGAGAGAAGCAGGAATTAGACTCTTTCAATGTGACCTGTGGTAATAGTGTTCTATTTAGGGCCTCAGTTTCTCTAAGTTCATTCAGTGCTGTAACACATCCCCAATTATTTGGTCTATCTCTTTGGCTTTATTCATGCCTCACATCACTTTTCCTTCTCCATCATGGCAGTATTTCCATACTTCCCAAGTGACTATATTTATTATTATTGTTATTCCTTAGCCTACTCCCCCTGTTCTTGCCTAATAACTCTTCCAGATGATAAAAGCATGGAAGACTTCCATGTACCACTTTGAATTTTTGACATTTTTATCAAACTGTATCACCATTTAATGAGAAAAAGAGGGAACAGGTCGAAAATGAAAACAAATTTTGTAAGTCCAGGAAAGTCAATGGGAGGAATGTAAATTTTCTGTTTTCAAAACCAAAGAAAGTATTATTTTCTTAAAAATCAAGCTAACACATGAAATGTGAAAGGCAACCATCATAATAATCTACTTCTAAAGTGATGGTGCTGCTTATATTTGTTGCATAATATGGGTTCCATAAGAATGATTACTATTAGCTTGATTTTTTTCCTCACCATTAATATTGATACAATTCAGAACTTCCCACCAAATAGCACCAGTTAATTAAGATAAGAAGACAATATGATTGCTTGAAACTACTACATATTATATGAGTTTACATATTTTTTCAAAAAGTCAAAAAAATTAAACAAACAAAATTTACTTTTTCTAATTTAAAGTGTTCTCTGACCCTAAACTTCCCTAACACTGAAATGATTCCTTCACTTTCAGTCTATATACATATTCACAGGTGAGGTGAGTTTCTTGTAGGCAACACATAGCTCAGCCACTCTATGTCTTTTAATTGGAGAATTTAGTTCATTTACATTTAATGTTATTATTGGTAGTTAGAAACATACTACTGATATTTTCTTACTTGTTTTCTAGGTGTTTTGTAACTCCTCTCTCCTTTCCCTCCTTTCTTACTATTTTTATTTTTTTGTAGTTCAGTGATTTCTTTCTGGTAGTATGTTTTAATACACTGCTTTTTATTTTTAATATTATCTATTGTCTGTTTTTACTTTTTGGCTACCATGAGACTTATAAGAAATATTCCCTAGCTATAAAAAGTTATATAAAACTGATAACAACTTAACCTTGATTGCAAAACACTAAGAAGAAACAAAAAAATCAACAAAAAATAATTGTACACATTAAATATCCCCACATTTAGAATTTTTAATGTCATAACTTACATTTTTATATAGTCTATCTTTTAACAAATTTTTGGAGTTCTTATTTTTAATTGTTTTGCATTTTAGTCTTCTTAGTAAGGATATACATGGTTTACATGCCACAATCACAATATTAGTGTAAAAAACACATTAGCATTCTTTTTTGTTCAGTTTGAAAAACCTCCATTAACATTTCTTATGGAACAGGTCTGTAGTAATAAATTCTCTCAGCTTTTGTTTGGAGAAACATCTCTCCTTAATTTCTAAAGGATAACTTTGCTGATTATAGTATTCTTTTTTTTCTTTTATCCCAGTTGATTTTGTATATTAAGTAAAGTTTTGAAAATAGGGAATTTTTTTTATTATTATACTTTAAGTTCTAGGGTACACGTGCACAACATGCAGGTTTGTTATATATGTATACATGTGCCATGTTGGTGTGCTGCACCCATTAACTCGTCATTTACATTAGGTATATCTCCTAATGCTATCCATCCCTGCCCCCTCCCCACAATAGGACCCGGTATGTGATGTTCCCCTTCCTGTGTCCAAGTGATCTCATTGTTCAATTCCCACCTATGAGTGAGAACATGCGGTATTTGGTTTTCTGTTCTTGCGATAGTTTGCTGAGAATGATGGTTTCCAGCTGCGTCCATGTCCCTACAAAAGACACAAATTCATCCTTTTTTATGGCTGCATAGTATTCCATGGTGTATATGTGCCACATTTTCTTAATCCAGTCTGTCACTGATGGACATTTGGGTTGATTCCAAGTCTTTGCTATTGTGAATAGTGCCGCAATAAACATACGTGTATGTGTCTTTAGAGCAGCATGATTTATAATCCTTTGGGTATATCCCCAGTAATGGGATGGCTAAGTCAAATGGTATTTCTAGTTCTAGATCCTTGAGGAATCGCCACACTGTTTTCCACAATGGTTGAACTAGTTTACAGTCCCACCAACAGTGTAAAAGTGTTCCTATTTCTCCACATCCTCTCCAGCACCTGTTGTTTCCTGATTTTTTAATGATTGCCATTCTAACTGGTGTGAGGTGGTATCTCATTGTGGTTTTGATTTGCATTTCTCTGATGGCAAGTGATGATGAGCATTTTCACTGGCCATCAGAGAAATGCAAATCAAAACCACAATGAGATACCACCTCACACCAGTTAGAATGGCAATCATTAAAAAATCAGGAAACAATAGGTGCTGGAGAGGATGTGGAGAAAATTGATTGAAGTTTTTTCATTTGTTTGTTTTGTTTTTCTTCAACACTCAGAATATATCATTCCACTCTCTCCTGGCCTGTAAGATTTCTGCTGAGAAGTCTGCTGTCATACAATTGGGTCTGTCTTTATACATTATTTTCTTATTTTCTATTGCTTTTTTCAGAATTCTCCCTTTCTCTTTGACCTTTTAGAGTTTGATTATATGTCTTGGGGTATTACTATTCATAATAAAGCTCATTGGTAAATTTTGACTGTCCTGAACCTGGATACTTACGTTTTTCTCTAGGTTTGGGACATTTTCTACTATTTCTTTGAATACGTTTTCTACTCCTTTCAAAGTTCTTTCTTTAATTTCAATAGCTCGAATATTTGCTTTTTTGAAGTTGTCCCATAATTCTTTTCAGGTTTCTTCATTACTTTTTATTCTTTTTTTTTTTCATTTTTTCTCCTCTGCCTGTATTTTCAAATAGTCTGTCTTTGAACTCATTGATTCTATGTGATCAATTCTGCTCTTAATGTTATGTATTGCATTTTCATTTCATCCTTTGTGTTTTTCAGTGCTAGTATTTCTGTTTTGTGTTTTTAAATCATTTCAATGTTTGTATTACATTTCTCTGATAATTTTTTTAATTGATTCTCTGTGTTTTCTTAAACAGCTATTCTGAATTCTTTGTCTGAGAGATCCCATACCTTCATCACTTTAGGGTTGGTCTCTGGCACATACTTTTTTCTGTTTGATGACATGATATTTCCCTGAATGTTCTTGATGCTTGGGAACATGTGACAATGTCTGTGCACTGAGGGATTGAGTATTTATTTTAGTCTTTGCCATCTGCCATTGTTTGTGTCTGTTCTTCTTCAGAGTCGCAGGCCTTCCAGGGATTCTAAGCAGATTGTTGTGTTCCCTGACCCTGTGACCACTGCAGCTGTGTCAGCAGTAAAAGACTCTCAAAGACCAGGCTTGTCATCAATCTCATGAAGGCTCCAAGGTTGATGCAGCTTTCTGCCCCAAATGGTCCTTGGGAAGGCCCAAGGAGGGTGGTGGGGGTGTGTGGGAACACTGGCCAGGGACCTGGGTCTAGAAAACTATCCCAGTGGCTCAAATGGGCGTGCCTCCAGGCAGATCTCTGACCAGATGGAATTGATCCCCAACTGTAGCATAGAGGTTGGTGTTGAGACTGTGCCCTCTTGGGACCTGCTATGGGAAAGAGGTTAGTGAACTCACTTTCTTGGCTCAGCTGGTTGTGAATCGCCGAGCAGGCTCCTGCTAAGTAAGGTAGTTCCTCAATTGCAAAAGGAGAGGCTGGAGCTGAAACTGGGCCCCCTTGGGATCTGCTGTGGGACAGAGGTTGGTAAGCCTGCAGAGAGGCTCAGACTCTTGGGCTGCAATATGTGAGTGAGCCTCCCTCTGAGTCCTTGTGTGAGCTGCTCTGAGCTGGGACCTCAGCTGGGGTTGGGGGGTCCTGGATCTGAGCCACAGGGCAACTTTTAGGTTCACTGCCAAGACCACTGTCAGTGGACAGACAACCCTTTCCAGCAAGACCCTAGTGCATATGATTCCTTTTGGACCCCTTGGCAGATGATTTTGGTTGCATGCTCAAGACCAAATGGGGCTGTAGCCAAGCCCCTTGGAGGACTGAGTTATTTCCAAGTTTGATGTTTTTAAATCACTTAAATCATTTTATTTTGACTTTCCTGTACCTGGATACTTATGCTTTACTCTAGGTTTATTATTTTTAAAATATATTTTCTACTCTTTTCTAAGTTTCTTCTTGAATTTCAATAATCCAAACGTTTGCTCTTTTGAAGCTGTCCCATAGATCCTGTAAGTTTTCTTTATTCCATTCTATCCTTTTCAACAACAGAAATTCCTTTCTATTCTTTTCAAATCAGGAGCAAGCTTGGTGAATCAGCCACCTGTGTGCCAGTCTGCACTCTCAAAATGATGCTCCAAAGTCTTGGGCTCCACTGGGTTTCACAAACTTTTACCTGACTCTTGAGTTTCTTGCAGATAGACTTTTGACTCTGAAGGTGTGTAGAACTCTTGTTGTATGAGGATATGAGTAGGTTACTTCCATTGTGCCATTTTTTTATGCTGTGTCTTCTTATAAGTTGTGTGCTAATATACATTCATGCCAGTATTCTGTTTTCAGACATGGTAAGAAAAATCAGAAAGAAAGAAGCCAGCATGACACAGTTTCTTATTTGAGCATCTAAAACAAAGTCCAGTTTGGTGCTCCAGACATGTGGAAACATAGACCTGCATTTCCATCATAGTAGAATTATTTGTGTTATTTAGAAATAGACTGAGTTGAATGCTTAGAAACATTTATAACTCAGCCCTTTAGCCATTCAGCAGTGACTCTAGTTAAGGATAATTTTCAAGCCAATTATCTATTTTGCACAATTTCTAACTTTTATGTTGGCAACTACTTAGCCATACACTATTTACTATATTTTTTTTTTTTTTGAGACAAAGTCTCACTCTGCTGCCCAGGTTGGAGTGCAGTGGCATGATCTTGGCTCACTGCCACCTCTGCCTCCCAGGTTCAAGCAATTCTTATGCCTCAGCCTCCCAAGTAGCTGGGATTACAGGCATGGGCCACCATGCCCCGCTAATTTTTTGTACTTTTAGTAGAAACGGGGTTTTGCTATGTTGGCCAGGCTAGTCTCGAGCTCCTGGTCTTAAGTAATCTGCCCACCTTGGACTCCCAAAGTGCTGAGATTACAGGTGTGAGCCACCATGCCTGGTCTCTGTTACTTTATTACTTACTTTATTACTTGGTTATGTTCCTGAACTATAAGAGTCAGAAGAAGGAACTCCCTAGTTGGACATGCCTCTGAATGCAAATAGCTGTATCTTCTCTCAGCTATTATACTCATTAGAGAATGCAAACAATTTAACATTTTTTCAACAGCACAAACCTAATTTGCCCTGAAAAGAAATATTGAAGCATAAGATCAAATGGAATCATTTTAGGAACACCATTAGTATATGCCTGAAAGTCCCTGTGTTCACTCTGCTGCTTTATTTAGATGCTCGGTTGAGAGCATTAAAATATGAAACAAAAAGATATGGTTAAGAAATATAGGAAATTAAATATCGTTAACTCATTTACTATGTGAAGTAAACTTTATACAGATGGCTAGATAGATCAATAGTGATATATATATACACACACACATATATTTGTGTGTGTGTGTATATGTATATCTACATATATATGGAAAGAAAGACATGCAAATACATATATATTTAATTTCACTTTTTCTCCATGGTTCACTCCATGGTTCAAAATAGATTAAGTTTTTTTAAGTAACTGAAGATGTCAAAACTGAAATGTAAATTTCTCTAGATTAAAAATAATAATATAAACATATATGTATATAAAAATGTACTGTATGTGTTACATGTACAGTACATATGCATATATATAGCTATGTACTATATATACATAAACAGTACTACACATATATCCATATATATGTATGCACACAAATATATTCATTCTGTTTTGTATCTGGCAGTCTAGGAATAAGGTTCTCAGTAAATCAAGTAAAACTTGGCTTAGCTCTCTAATCCATCTTTCCTTCTTTTAGATCAAATGGCTATTCCAGCTAAACAGAAAAAGCTCCAGGCTGAGCCTCTCTTGGTGCCTGCCCACATGAATCCAACCATCTTCTCCACCTACATGTATCTTGTCTAAATATGATTTCATCTTATGTGAAGTATGCTCTTATTTAAAATGTTTTCATGACACACAAATTGAAGGTCATTTACTTTCATTAACTTATTGCTAACAGTTTTCTGAGGTGTAACTGACATGCCTTACAATTCATCCATTTAAAATTAATTCAGTTATTTAAAGTAAAAGGTTTTTAGTGTATTCAGATAGTTGTACAACCATCGCCATAGTTAATTTGTTCTCTATTTCCCCAGCTTCCGCCCTACCCACCTGCTGTTAGCCCTAGGCAAGCAGTAATCTTTGCATCTCTATAAATTTGTCGATTATGGATATTTCATATAAATTGAATCATACACTATGTGATATTTTGCGATTTTTTTTCACTTAGCATAATGTTTTGAAGGTTCATCATGTGTCACTAGTTTATTTCTATTTATTGCCAAATAATATTTCACTATTTGAGTGCACATTTAGTTAATGAATTTATTATAAACATTTTGGTTGTTTCCACTTTGGGGGTATTATGAATAATGCTGCTATAAACATTCATGTATAAGATATGCATGTGCATATGTTGTTACTTCTTTTCATATATATATATGTGAAATTCCAAACTGCTAAGAGGCTGCCCAATTTCACATTCCTACCAGTAGTGCATAAGAGTTGTGACTTCTTCACACATGCTATCTATCTTTTTGACTATGGCCATCCTATTTGATGTGAAGTATTATTTTATTGGGTTTTTGATTTGCATTTCCCTGTCTAAAGATGTTGAGCATCTTTTTCTGTGTTTGTTAGCCATCGTAGATCTTCTTTAACAAAGTATATCTTCAGATTTTTGTGTCGTTTTAAATTGGATTATTTCTTTTTATTGTTGTTTTCATTACAGGAGTTTATTGTAAGAGTTGCTTATATAATATATTCTAGACACACATTTTCTATCTAATATGTGGCTGACAAATATTTTATCTTATCCTGTGACTTGTTTTTACTTTCTTGATAGTATCCTTTGAAGCACAAAAATTTTGAATTGCTTTTTTCTTTTGTTGTTTGTGCTTTTGATGTCATAGCCAGGAAGCCATTGCCTATTTCAAAATCATGAAGATTTATTCATGTTCATCTAAGAATTTTATAGTTTTAACTTTTTTTATTTAGATCTTTGATACATTTTTATTTAATTTTTATATGTGTTTCCAAAACATGAGTCCAGCTTAATTCTTTTGCATGTGGATCTGTAGTTGTGCCAGGAGGATCTGTTGAAAAAACTCTTCTTTCCCCATAGAGTAGTCTTGTCATCACTGCCACAAGTCAGTTGGCCATAAATGTGAGGGTTTGCTTCTGGACTCTCAATTCTATTCCATTAATCTGTGTGTGTTTACTTATGGACTATCATGCTACTTTGATTACTGTACCTTTGTAGTAAGTTTTAAAGTCTGAAACCACGAGTCCTTCAAATATTTTTTCTTTTTGTTTCAAGAGAGCTTGGGCTATTCAAGGTCCCTTAACTTTTTTACAAAGCCAGTTACGATTTTTGATGAGAATTACCTTCACTCTGTAGATCAATTTGGGAATATTGACATCTTAACAATATTAAATCTCCTAATCCATGAACACAGGATGTTTTTCAACTTATTTAGATCTTTAACTCTATTATGCGATGTAGTTTTCAGAGCATAAGTTTCGCATTTCTTTTGTTAAATTTATATATGTGCTCTAATCCTTTTGAAAAATTGTAAATTGTTTTCCTAATTTCATTTTTAGGAGGTTCATTGCAATTGTGCAGAAATACAATTATTTTTGTAATTGATCTTTCATAATGCAAACTTACTGCACTCCTTCATTAGTTTTAATTTGTTTTTTAGTGAATTCCTTTCAATTATCTATCTACAGGGTCATGTCATCTGCAAATGGAGATAGTTTTACTTCTTCCTATCCAATTTGGCTGCCTTTCCTTTTCACATTTTATTTCCTGATTGTCCTGCCTAGAACTTCCAGCATGGGGCTGAGTAAAAGTGATTAGGTGAACATACCTGTTTTGTTCTGGATCTTAGGGGAAGACATTCAGTCTTTCATAATGATGAATAATATTATTTGTGGGATTTTTGTAGATGCCCTTTGGCAGGTTGAGGAAGTTCATTAATTCTTAATAAAGGTAAATTTATTATGAAGAACAAGAGTCCAGCTGCTAACTCTCCAGTTGAAATAACAGAATAAGGGAACCAATATATTTCAAACCTAACACAATTGAGATTTGTCACATATACTAAGTGAAATCTCACACTGTGTTTGAAGTATCTCCTTACCCTTACTTAACAAATAAACCAAATCTCAGACATTTTGTGCATCTTGCCCAAAATCATAAACACTGTATCAACAACAGTATTTGACCCCAAGCCTCTTGGATTTCAAGAAAAACATAAACCAGTGTGAAACTGTGATATTAGACTTGACTAAAATGCTTTCAATGAAAACAAAATGAAATGATTCTTTCTACTGAACCAAATAACTTATAATTTGTTCCTTTTGCTATTGTTCTCTCAAGAGACCTGAAATTTTTCCACTAAACCACAACTTCTTTAAGATATAGCTTTTACTTTTACTACTATTACAGTATAAATATTCATTTTCTTCAATCTGCTTCTTCAGTTCTTTCTGCTTCGAATGTGCAATGATATACATTTGTGGATTAAATGAAGAAAAAATATATATTTACTACAAAAACAAGTTGGCTTTCAATGGTGTGTCCTTTAACCGGTTTTATCTTTTCTAGTTTAAAGCCAGAGTTAATCTTAGCATTATGGCAATTTCTGGGAATTGTTAAAACGCACACATACATCTGCACACACACCCACACATCTTTTGATTTGACAATGGTTTTGTATTCAGACACAATACTTTCAGACAGAAGATGGTGCTGAAAATCATTTGGGAAAGAAACAATATGTTTCTTTCTATTAAAAGAATGATTTTAAGTTAACATATTTATATTCATATTATTGTGTGTATCTCTAAAAAGTGTTAGCATGTAGTTTGAGGCCAGAGCACAAAAATCAGAGGGTCATTAGCCTGGTAAGGTGAATGGAATTTTATCAAAATGGTATTTGAGGAAGCAAATATTTAGAATTCAGTACTGTCCAAAGGTGGAGAATATTATCCTAAGGAAAAATTGCAAACAGAAAGAAGGAAAGGCAATCTTTGTGGGCTCCTTTTTAGCTGTCAACTTTTTATGTTGCCGGACAAAAATCACATGAAGATTTCGATCTAACATGTTCACTCTATATTTGGCAGAGTCCCTTGTCACAAGCTTCCTGGAGAGAACTCTGATACGATAAGGCTCCCTTACTAATATATATATGTGTGTGTGTGTGTGTATATATATGTGTATGTGTGTATATATAAATCACTATGACTAGTTATCACTGCAGTAAATGAGAGTCGAGCATCCCAATATCTGATTAGACAAAAAATGTACCTCAGAATTTATTTTTTATACTTTCAATGCTGTTAAATAAGATGCAGAACACCTAATTCACTTAGAACATACATTTCAGGAAACAACAAACTTTGATTTATGTTCCTGAAATAACATTTTATTCCTACATCTTAAATCAAGTACTGAGTTTCTTTCCTACATTTGCCCTGCACTGAAAATTCATTAAATTCTCATGGAGCTACCCCCACAGTCTTCCATGGTGATTCAAAGTGACTCTAGCAAAAGCCTCAATATTAACGACATATTCAAGAAACCTCGTCTCTATGAAAAATACAAAATCCTGGACATGGTGGTTCATGCCTATAGTTCCAGCTACTTGGGAATGTGAGGTGGGAGGATGGCTTGAGCCCAGGAGGTTGAGGCTGCAGTGAGCTGTGAGGATGCCCGTTTGTCAAAAAAAAGAAAAGAAAAGAAAAGAAATTAATCAACTTTTAGTTGATTCCTATCTAGAAATTATGAATATTTATCTTTTCCTTACTTTTCTGAATTTCATGTTACCAGAAAGGATGTGTGTAAGAAAAACATAATTTCATCATCACAGGGGGAGTAGCACAGGGCATTACTTGGAACATAAACCCAGGTATTGGGAATTTTCTCCTAGGTATGAGAAAAAATTTCATCACTGAGTGCTAAGCTCCATGGTGAACACGGCTCGTCTCACAGTGTTACTGACCTGTATCGCTTACGGAGTCAGACATATACTGAACAACAACAACAAAAATGTTTGTTAATTGAGCTGAAGTAGCGCGGGGTTACTTTTTCTTTTAGATCTTATGTTTCTTTTTGCTGATAAACAAGGATAGAAAGTGGTGTATAGCCTGTCTTCAGACAGTTGTGCTAAACAAACATTTCTGTTTTTCAGGAACACAGTTTAAATACTACCCTGTGAAAATTTATTCTGAAAATGCAATAATAAGAGAAATGGAAAAGCTACATTTGAAAACATGCAGAGGATCTGTCATTCCAACAATTTGTACTCTACTATTTTACTTATCTACCAACACAAGTCTTTTATCTAAAGGGAAAAGACAAATGAAGAATGTTTGATACAATGTTGTTTTTTGCATAGAGTGAGCGCTAAACAATATCTAGCACAATAACAAATACCAGGGTCAAAGGGAAAATGGAAACGGTCATTAATCAAAGAAAGAATGGAATAGCTTTTTAAAAAGGTTGTTGAGATTGAAGGATGGTCTCTTCAATAAATGATGTTGGGAAAACTAGGTATCTACATGCAGAAGAAATAACACTGGACTCTTATCTCACCCCATATAAAAAATCAACTGAAACTAGGTTATAAAGACTCAAACTTAAGACCTGAAACTGTAAAACCACTAGAAGAAAACATAAGGGAAAAACTTCTTGACAATAGTCTTGGCTAAGATTTTTTAACATGACCCCAAAGCACAGGCAACAAAAGGAAAAATAGACAAATAAAATTACATCAAACTAAAAAGTTTCAATACAGCAAAGAAAACAATCTACAAAGTGAGAGACAACCTATGGAAAGAGAAAAAAATATATAAATGATATATCTAATATGGGGCTAATATCCAAACCATATAGAGAACTCAATTTATCAGCAATAAGACAACCTGATAAAAAATGGGTAATAGACGTATCTCAGTAGAAGACATACGGAAGATCAACAGGCATATATAAAGGTGTTCAACATCACTATCAGGGAAATGCAAATTAAAACTACAATGAAATACTACCTTGCACCTCTAAGAATGGCTTTTATCAAATAAACAAGATAACAAGTGCTGGAGAGGACAGGAGAAAAAGAAACCCCTGAACACTCTTGGTAGGAACGTAAATTAGTATAGCCATTATAAAAAGCAGTATAGAGGTTCTCCAAAAAATTAAAAATAAAACTACCATATGATCCAGCAATTTCCTTTCTCAGTACACATTCAGTTGAATCGAAGTCAGTATCTAGAAGAGATATCAGTGCTCCCATGTTTATTGCAGCATTATTCACAATAGTCAGAATATGGATCAATCTAAGTGTCTATCAACAGATGAATGAATTTTAAAATGTGGTATATATACCTAATGAAACACTATTCAGCCTTAAGAAAAGAAGGAAATTATACCATTTTCAGTAAAATGGATGGACTTGGAGGATATTATGCTTCACAAAATAAGCCAGAAGCAGAAAGACAAATATTACATGATCTCTTTTATATGTGGAATCATTAAAAAATAGATCTTGTAGAAGCAGAGAATAGCATGGTGGTTATCAGAAGCTAGGGGAGAGTGCAGGAGTAATGAAATGGGAGACATTGGTTAGAGAGTACAAAGGTTCATTTGACAGGAGGAATAAGTTCAAGAGATCTCTTGTACATTGTGCTGACTGCAGTTAATAACAATATATTGTATACTTGGAAAATGCTAAGAGGGTAGAATTTAAAAGTTTTCATCACATAAAAAAGATAAAGTGTGAAGTGATGGATATGTTAACTAGACCAACTTAATCATTTTACTATGTGTACATGTATCAAAACATCATGTTGTATACCGTAGATATATGCAATTTTTCATTTGTCAATTTAAATAGTTAAAAATAATAAAATAGGCCGGGCGCAGTGGCTCACGCCTGTAATCCCAGCACTTTGGGAGGCCGAGGTGGGCGGATCACGAGGTCAGGACATCGAGACCATCCTGGCTGACACAGTGAAACCCTTTCTCTAATAAAAATACAAAAAATTAGCTGGGTGTGGTGGCAGGGGCCTGTAATCCCAGCTACTCGGGAGACTCAGGCAGGAGAATGGCGTGAACCCGGGAGGCGGAGTTTGCACTGAGCTGAGATCGCACCACTGCACTCCAGCCTGGGCGACAGAGTGAGACTCTGTCTCAAAGAAAAATGATAATAATAATAATAAAATAGGATGTTCTTTCAAACCATTCAACACTTCTAAAGGTCAATTTGGAAATATTACCAAAGTTTTAAAAATATCCTTAATACTACCACATAACGCCACTCATAGGAATTTACCCTAAAAATACAGTCAGTTTCACCCAAAGATCTCTTCTTCCTAATAGCAGAAAATCAAAATGCTTGGCCACAGGAGATTATTTCCCTATTATCATATAATCATTAAAACCATTATTTAAAATGTACACTTATACGTAAAATGATAAGCAACCTATTGATATACCTATATTAAGAAAGGCAAAACAATAGTGTTAATAGTGATTTGCACTAAAATCACTTTGGAATTATTATAAAGAAAATTGTGAGAAGTTCATAAATTATGTCTATAATCAGAAATGTATGAAAAAATCAGTTATCTTCAGTACAAACCAAATTGCATAAGAAATATACCATCTAGGCCGGGCGCGGTGGCTCAAGCCTGTAATCCCAGCACTTTGGGAGGCCGAGGCGGGTGGATCACGAGGTCAGGAGATCGAGACCATCCTGGCTAACATGGTGAAACCCCGTCTCTACTAAAAATACAAAAAACTAGCCGGGCGTGGTGGCGGGCGCCTGTAGTCCCAGCTACTCGGAGGCTGAGGCAGGAGAATGGCGTGAACCTGGGAGGCGGAGCTTGCAGTGAGCCGAGATCGCGCCACTGCACTCCAGCCTGGGTGACACAGCGCGAGACTCCGTCTCAAAAAAAAAAAAAAAAAAAAAATACCATCTGAAAATATATATAATATTTTATAATTGAAATTGTGCTCCATGAGAGCTGGACTTTCATTTTATTTATATTTGCTTTCTAAGCATCTGAGCCAGTGCTCAACCCATAGAAGATGTTAAACAAACGTTGTATGGGTTAACATATTCTGTTGATCAATCAGGGAATGAACTCTCAATTCTCCTCTCCTGAAATTCTGCGCAAGTTTAGTTTACTTCTTACAAAGTAAATCACCATTTCATAAAACACCCTCCCTCTCCAGTAGGGAAAAAAATGAAATACCAGGGGACTCCAATTTTTACGTATTTAAATTTTATCCTTCCAAAATATAAAAGAAATGCACCTCATCTTGGCCTAGTTCAAGTTTCAGAAATGATACCTAGTGAAAAGAGTACATCTCAGTTGAGCATGAACTAAACCCTTTTGACTATACTGACTTCAGTTACAGGTTTGTCTCTTCACTTGCCCTTACTAAAAATAACTATTCTAGTCTGCTCATATTTGTATAACCGTAGGTAGTAATTTGAAAAAATCTAACTCATGGCCATCTATCTTTAAATATGAAAGTAATAAATTCTCCTTAAGCCAACATCACGTAATGAAATAACCTTTTAAAAGCAACACACACAAACTCACACACAAGATTTTTTCTGACTGGTTTAGAAAAAAAAACAGAATTCACCCTTATCATTCAAATAAAACAACATAAGCAATACAATAATATTATAATACCAAGTATACATTCAGTAAAATTAATTTATATTTTAAGGATTTCTACTCAATCAGTATTTTTTAAAATAATATTTTGCTCATTGTAACACATTTTCTAAAGCATGAGACTGCTAAATGTATACATTAGGTCTATGATTTCAAATGTTGTCTCCAAGAACAAAAGAAAACATAAATACAATTCTTGGGGAAAAGGTAAGCTAATGGAAATTGCTTATTTCTGAATTATTTAGCTGCTCTTCATACAGTATCTGACATCATTGTGAAAACCCTCTCTCTCAGCTGTAGGCACAAAATGATGTCTCCAGAAGTACCACTTAAACCAAGAAGTTTCACGTAATAACAAAAGCTTATAGATGAAACATACACAATGCTCCAAGTTATTCCAGAAAACTTAGATGTTGATGTCTTCACCAAGAGAAAAGCATAAGAAAATAACAAGTCTTAAACCAGAGACAAGTTCAGTCACTACAGTGCAGAATAGAGCATTTCTGGTGTCTATAAATTTTATATTTCCCACAGGGATTTCCAAGATAAAAGAATGAGAATCACAATTATTTGAAGAAAAGGAATGACTTGTTTCAAAATTTTGTATTCCTTGGCAAAGTTCAACAACACAGAAGGAAAAAAAATAAGAAATGGAGCACAGTTACTATTGTGTGACTACAGCATTCATCTCATCTCTGCTGAACTCCTATTCTCATTTCATGTCCTCTTAAAAACAAGAATTAGACTCTTACCTCCTCTAGCACCAGGATCTGGAAATTAAAGACCTATAGAATCTACAACCTTATATTTTTGTTAAGAAAAAAGAAGTACTCTTTCACAACTCTATCCTCCAGAGGACTGAAGCTGTTAAAGGAGTTACTATTGTTGTACTCCATTCCACAACTTCTAAAATTCATGATTTCTTTCTTTATTAATTTAATAAGTATCTATAAACTGCCTGCAATATGCTGAAGTCTGCCCTACACTAGGAACACAGTAGTTTAAAAACACAGAGTAAAATACACCAAAAATAATCATCATCATCTTAAGTAAATTACATAACACAGTGAAAGGAGGTAAGTGTGCCTTTTTTTTTTTTTTTTTTTTCAGTACAAAAACAAATCCAAGGGAGGGGTTAGAATTTTAAAAAGTAATTACTATGGTAATGTTCCCTAGTAACAGGACAACTGGACAAGAAAGGAGGAGATGAAATGAGCCATGTAGCTATCTGATGGAAAAACATTCTAGGCAGAGGAAAAAACGAATGCAAAGTCTATAAGGTGGGGACATGCTGGCAGGTGAGCAAGTGAGAGAGTACAAAGAGATGAAGCTGGGAAGATAAAAGAGCCCAAATCATATAGGACTTTGTAGACCTTTCATCAGGATGAGGACGTTTCCTTCCATTCCTCGTAGGCTGAGAGATTTTATCATGAATGAATGTTGAATTTTATATAATACTTTTTCTACATCTATAGGGATGATCATGCTTTCTTTTCTTTTTAAGACTGCTGATATGGTATATTAAAGCCATTGATTTTGATGATGAAACTATCTTGCATTCCTGGCATAAGCCCCATTTGGCCATGATGCATATTTTAAAATATACTTCTGCATTGAATATGTTTAAATTTCTTAAGAAATTTTTATCTACATTTATGAAGGATAACGACTGTAATTTTTATTTCTTGTATCTTTGGGATTTTTTAAGTCAGAGTGATACCAGCCTCAGAAAAAAAGCTTTAAAATGTTCCTGTCTCAAATGTCATTTAACCTGTCAATCCCATTACTGAGTATATATCTAAAGGAATATACATTGTTCTATTATAAAAATACATGCATGCATATATTCACTGCAGCACTGGTCACAATAGTAAAGACATGAAATCAACCTAAATGCCCATCAACGAACGATAGGCTTGGTAAAGAAAATGTGGCACGTATACACCATGAAATAGTATGCATCCATAAAAGGGAATGAGATCATGTCCTTTTCAAGGACATGGATGGAGTTAGAGGCCATTATCCTTAGCAAACTAATCAGGAAGAAGAAACCAAATACTGCATGTTCTTATAAGTAAGAACTAAATGATGAAAACAAAAGCACATGGACACATAGAGGGAATAAGGCACACTGTGGCCTATTGTAGGGTGGAGGGTGGGAGGAGGAAGAGGATCAAGAAAAAAATAACTAATGGATACTAGCCTGAATACCTGAGTGATAAAATAATCTGCACAACAAACCCCCATGAAACATGTTTCCCTATGTAACAAATCTGCACATACTGCCCATATACCCCTAAACTTAAAATAAGAGTGAAAAACAAAACAAAACAAATGTTTCTGCCTCTTCTATTCTTTTGAAGCGTTTATGTAGAATTTGTGTGGAATTAGGTAGAATTTTAAGGTGCTAAGCTTGTGGTAACCTGTTACACAGCAATAAAAAAACCTAATATATTTTGTAAGCTTTCAATTTATAATTTTTGAAAATTACCTTAAGATTCAGTACATGGTCAACTTGATTAATGTTTCATGTGTACTGAAAATCATGTGACTGTAGTAATTGTTGCATAGATTGTTCTATAAATACCAATTGTATGAAGTTGGGTGATAGTGTTGTTCAAGTCTTCTATATTCTTTCTGATATTTTTATCTATTTGTCCTATTAATCATTGTTAAAAGGGTTTTGAAGTTGCCAACTACCTAGCGATAAATTTTTCTCATTCTGTATCAGTCTGGTCAGGCTGCCATAACAAAATACCATAGACTGAGTGAATTAAACAACTGAAACATATTTTCTCAAAGTTCTGATGACTAGAAGTCCAGGATCAAGGTTGCAGCATGGTTGGTTTCTGATGGGGTCTTCTATCTCGGATTAAAGACAGTCACTTTTTCCCTGTGTCCTCACACTGCTTTTCCTTAATGCATGTGTGCAGAGAGAGTGAAAGAGAAAGCTCTCTGTGTCTCGTCCTATAAGGAAATGAATCACATCAGATTAGGATCCTGTTCTTCTGACCTCAACCTTAATTACTTCTATAAAGGCCTCATTTCCAAGCACAGCCACACTGAGAGTTAATGCTTCAAAATATAAAATTTTGGGAGACAAATTCAGTCTATAGCAAGAGCTCCTTTCAGTTCTATAAATGTTACTTTATTTTGAAGCTTTATTACTGAGACCTTAAAATTTCAGAGTTTTAGAGCATAGTAACCTCAGCAAGATGGTGAACTAGGAAGTTCCAGGCTCTCATTTTCTCACAGGAATACCAAGTTAGCAAATAAATACAGAGAATAACAACTTTGCAAAAACCCTAGAGAGACCAGTTAAGAAGTTGTTAGATCCAGTTCAATGTATAACCAAGAAGGGATTCCAGTGAAAGAGGCAGGAAAATGTGCAGCATTTCACAAAACCATATATGCCCTGCTTTTCTTCAACCTGACACTGCTACCTAGAGGAAATCTTCCACACCAGGGATTCTCCCTTTGAACAGAAATAAAAGAGTGGACCATTGTTCTGACTAGTCTGTGGCTCTCCGAAGAACTGGTATCTGTCTCACCTGACTCAGAATGATCATGAGGCTGTAGATCTTTTTGGAAGTCTATGAAAACAGACACAATTATGGCAGCATATTAGAGATGTAATTCCACAGGAAGATGCCAGGTGAAACAAAAGAGAAAAAGCAGGAACAAGTTGATTAGGAAATTTGTGATGACTAAAAGTATATATATACGCCCAAAGAAGATACTCCAAAGACGTCTGATACGTTCTAGATCTCTAGATATACTCGTCAATGAAAGTGTCCCCCTGAACAAAGCCAGTCTGTAAAGACTGGGTGAGACAGTCTTCACTGGGTGAGATGATTGTTTTAAAATGTCAAGTCTCAGCAACAACAAAAATGACAAGACATGGACAGAAGCAAGAAAATATGACACAATCAAAGAAAAAAGCTACAGAAATCATTCCTAAATAAAAACAGATCTATGAACTTCCTGACAAAAATCATAAAATAACTATCATAAAAATGCCCGGTGAAATATAAGAAAACACAGACAACTAAATGAATCAGGAAAATGATGCATGAACAAAATGGGGATATCAACAGAGATAGAAATGATAAAGATAAATAAACAGAAATTTTGGAGCTTAAAAATACAGTAAGTAAAGTGAATAATTCACTAAAAATCTTCAATAGCAGACTAGATAAGGCAGAAGGAAAAAAATCAATGAACTTGAAGACAGATCATCAAGTCAGAGGAACAACAACAACAAAAAAGAATGAAAAAAGTGTAGATAGCCTAAGGGACTTACAAGTCAGTACCAAGCAAATCAATATATACATTATAGATGTATCAGAAGGAGAAGGGAAAAAATGATTTGATACACAAATTCAAGAAGCTCAAAAGACTCTAGCCACAATAAATCTAAAGAGACTCACACCGAGACATATTATCATCAAACTGTCAAAAATCAAAGACAAAGAATTGTGAAATCTGCCAGGGAAAAGTGACTCATCACACACAAGAGATATAACACAAGATTATCACAGGATTTCTTAACAGAAACTTTGCAGATCAGAAGGAAGTAGGGTGACATATTTCAAATGCTGAAAGAAGAAAACATCCTGCCAACCAAGAATATGGTATCCAGAAAAACTTTCCTAGAAAAATGAAGGAGAAATTTAGACTTTCCCAAATAAACAAAAGCTGAGGGAGTTCATTACTACCAGACCTGCGCTGCAAAATGCTAAGAGACACCTTCAGGTGAAACAAAAAGATGCTAGACAGTAACAGAAAATCACTTGTAAATAAGTTATTCCATAAAAATAATACATGGACAAATATGGTAACCTGTATTAATGTAATCTTGATGCACAAATTCACTTTTAATTTTTATAAATAAGAATTTAAATGATAAAAACATCTAAAACTAACTGTAAATCTTTATGATGAATACACAATATATAAAAAATAATTTGTGATGACAACACAAAGTGGGGGAGGTAGAGCTGTATAGGAGTAGAGCTTTTGTATGCAATTGAAATTACCATCAGTTTAAAATGAACTGTTATAACATTAAGATGCTTTACGTAATTGCAATGGTAACTACATTTTATAGAACATACAAAAAAGGAAAATAAGAAGGGAATCAAAGCATGTCCTTGTGAAAATGTCAATGAAAGAAAAAGAAAGGCAGAAAGAGTGAAAAGGAGGAATAAAAAGTTATAAGACATAAAAAAATGAAAATGGTAATAGTAAGTCCTTCCATATCAGTAATTACATTAAATATAAATGGATTAAACTTCCTAATCAAATCATAGATTGGTTTGCAAGAACTAACTTTACAATTAAGGACACACACAGCTGACAGTGAAGGGAGAAAAAAATAAACTTCCATGCAAACAGTGACAAAAATAGAAGAGAGTGGCTCTATTAATATCAGACAAAATAAAATTTAAGTCAAAAACTGTTATAAGAATAAAAGAAGGGCATTATACAGTTAAAAAAGTAAATTCACCAGGAAGACACAATAATTATAAATATTTATACATAAAAATAAGAGCTCCTAAATATATGTAGCAGACAGAATTGAAGAGAGAAATAAATAGCAAAAAAGTAGAAGACTTTAATAGACCTACTTGCAATAATGTATAAAATAACAAGATAGAATGTAAATGAAAATAAAGAAGATTTAAGCAACACTATAGACCAGTTGGACCTAATAAATATACTCAGAATAATCCATCCAACCAAGCAGAAGCAGAATATACATTCTTCTGAAGTACACATTTGACATTTTCTGGGATAAACCACATGTTAAGCAACAAACAAGTCTCAACAACCTTTAAAAGACTGATATTAAAGGATGAGTATGTGTCCTTTGTAGGGACATGGATGCAGCTGGAAGCCATCATTCTCAGCAAACTATCGCAAGAACAGAAAACCAAACACCGCATGTTCTCACTCATAGGTGGGAACTGAACAATGAGATCACTTGGACTCGGGAAGGGGAACATCACACACCGGGGCCTATTTACGGGGACAGGGAGTGGGGAGGGATTGCATTGGGAGTTATACCTGATGTAGATGACGAGTTGATGGGTGCTGACGAGTTGATGGGTGCAGCACACCAACATGGCACAGGTATACATATGTAACAAACCTGCACGTTGTGCACATATACCCTAGAACTTAAAGTATAATAATTTAAAAAAGAAAAAAAAAGAAAAGACTGATATTATACAAAATATAGTTTCCGATCACAAAGGAAAGAAACTAGAAATCAACAGCAAAATAAAAACTAGAATATCCACACATATGTGGAAATTAAACCACGTGCACTTGAGCAATGGGCCGAAGAAGAAGAAAAAAAAGGAAAACACTATGAAACAAATAAAAACAAAAATACAGCATATGAAAATGCATGGGATGCAGCAAAAGCAATGGTAGGAGAAGTGTTTATAGTTATAAATGCATACATTTTAAAAAGAAGAAAGAAAACAAAAAACTCAAATTAACAACTTCACAACTCAAGAAAGTAGAGAAAAAAGAACAAACTATACCAAAAGCTAACACAGAAAGAAAAGAATAAAGATTAAGGCAGAGATTAATAAGGAAACAAAAACAATTTTATAAATAGCAGAACTAAAAGTTGGTTCTTTGGAAAGATCAACAGAATTGGCAAATTCTTAGCTAGATTAAGAAAAAATACAAGACTCAAATAACATAAATCAGTGGTGAAAGGGGGTGTTATAACTGATCCCACAGAAATAAAAAAGGGACTACTACAAGCAAATTGTATGACAACAAATTGAGTAACCTAGGATACCCTGATAAATTCCAAGAAATGCACAACCTACTGAATCATGAATACATGACCCTTATAAATCAAGACTAAATCATAAAGAAATAGAAAATATAAACAGACCAATAATTAGTAAGGAGAATGAACTAGTAATAAAAAATCTCCCAACAAGGAAAAGCTTAGGACCAAATGGCTTTACTGGAGAATTCTACCAACCATTGAAAGGATAATTAGGACCAATCTTCCTCAAACTTTTACAAAAAATGTTAAAGAGGAGGAACCTCTTTCAGTCTCATTCATAAGGTCAGCGTTATCCTTTTACCAAAACCAGACAAAGACACTATAAAAAAAACTACAGACCAATATCCCTGATGAATCTTGATGCAAGAATCCTCAGCAAAATACTATCAAACAATTCAACAGCATATTTAAATGATTGTATGCTGTAATCAAGATGCATTTATTCTTTGAATGTAAGTATGATTCAACACATAAAATTCAATTAATGTAATACACCACATTAACAGAATGAGAGACAAAAAACACATAATTATATCAATTGATGCAGAAAAACATGTGACACAATTCAACACCTTTTGTGATAAAAACACTCAACAAACTAGGAAAAGAAGGAAACAACTTTAACACATCATGCTCACTGATGAAAATCTGAAAGTTCTTTATAAAAGATCAGGAACAAGACAATAATCTGCATTGTTACCAATTATATTATACATAGTACTGGAAGTTCTAACCAGAGCAATTAGGCAAGAAAAAGAAATAAAAGACATCCAAAGTGGAAAGGAAGTAAAATAATCTCTTTTTACAGATGATATAACCTTAGAATTAGAAAATCCTAAATATTTCACATACCAAGAAAAAGCATGTTAGAATTAATAAGTACATTCAGCAAAGTTGACTGATACAAAATCAACACACAAAACTCAGCTGTGTGTCTGTGTGTGTCATATACTAACAATGAACCATCTGAAAAGGAGATTAAGAAAACAATTTCATTTACAATAGCATCAGGAAAAAAATAAATCCTTAGGAACAAACTTAACCAAAGGGTTGGAATTCCTGTATACTGAAAACTACAAATATTCCCAAAAGAAAATAAAGGAGACACAAATAAGTGATATGTTTTTAATATGTCCACCCAAAGCGATCTTCAGATTCAATGAAATGCCTATCAAAGTTGTAATGGTATTTTTCTGCAGAAATATAAATATTTATCCTAATATTCATATAGAATCTCTAGGTACCCTGAAAGCCAAACAATTTTGGAAAAAAAAAAGAAAAGAAAGAACAAAATCGGAGGACTCACACTTCCATACTTCAAGAATATTTACAAATTACATATTTACAAAAAAAAATTACAAAGCCACAAAAATCATAACAATGTGGGATTTGCATAAAGGCAGACATATAGACCAGTGGAATAGTATTGAGAGTCCAGAAATAAACCGTTATGTATATCATCAAATGATATTTGACAAAGTGCTGGTACCACTCAATGGGAATTTGTTCAACAAATAGAGCAAAGAAAACTAAACGTCCATGGGCATAAGAATAAATCTGGACCTTTATACTACACCACACACAAAATTAATTCAAAATGGATTAACGATCTAAATGAAAGATCTAAAGCTATAAAACTCCTAGGAGAAAACAGAGGAAAAGTTTCACGCTAATTGGGTAACATTTTGTGATGTGGCACCAAAAGCAGTCAATAAAAGCAAAAAGCAGACAAATGGAAATCCATCAGAGTTTGTAACTTTTGGTCATTAAAGAACAGTCAACAGAGTGAAAAGGCAATCTATAAAATGGGGGAAAAGTAGAAAATATGTGCAAATCACAGATATCTCATAGGGGATTCATATCCAGAATAGATAAAGAACTCCTATATCTCAACAACAAAAAATCTAACCCAATCACAAAATGGGCCAAAGGCGTGAAGAGACATTTCTCCAAAGATGCTATACAAATGGCCAGAAAGCATATGAAAGGATGTTCAATGTCACTGATCATCAGAGAAATGCAAATCAAAACCACAGTGCAATATCACTACACATTGATTAGAATGACTTCCGTCATGAACAACAGAAAATAACAAGTGTTGATGAGCGTGTAGAGAAATTGAGACCTTTATATAATTTTGGCAGAAAATCAAAATAGTACAACCACTATAAAAAATGATATGGAGGTTCTCAAAAAATTAAAAATAGAACTACCTTATGATCCACAATCCCACCTCTGGGTACATATTCAAAAGAATTGAAAGCAGAGTGTTGAAGATATATTTGCACACTGTTTATAGCAGCACCATTCACAATAACCAAGAGATGAAAGTGACCCAAAGGTTCATGAAGCATTGAATAAACAAAATATATTATGCACATAGAATAAAATGCTGTGCAACTTTAAAGAGAAACGAAATATTATACTATGCTATAACATGAATGGAGCTTTAGGGCATTATAGTAACAAAAATAAGTCAGTTTTTTTTTTTTAAAAAAAAGGACAAATAAATACTATATGATTCTACTTATATTAAGTATTCAATGTTGTCAAATTTATAAATATAGAATGTAGAATAGTGGTTACCATGAGCTGGGGGAAAGAGGTAAAGGGGAGTTGTTATTTTAATGGGTGTAGTTTCAGTTCAGCAAAATGAAAAGGTTCTGGAAATCTGTTTCACAATGTTGTAAATATAATTACTCTGAAATTATACACTTAAAAATAGTTAAGATGACAAATAAAGTTGTAATGTCTTATTTTGTTATTATATAGAAAACGTTTTTCATATGGTAATAGTCTTTGTTTTGAAGTTGACTTTGCTGATATTAACATAATCCTTCCATCTTTCTTTAAAATGCTATATGCTTTCACATAATTTTGCTTTACATTCATGTATTTATATATAAGGTGGGTTTCTTATAGATACCACATTGTGTCTTTTTTATCTAAATTGATAGACTTGTCTTTTGCTAGGGTATTTAAATCATTTATATTTAATGTAATTATTGATATAGTTGAGCATGTTGATTTTTGTTTTCTATTTGCTCCATCTGTTGTTGGTTCTCATTATTCCTCTGTTTCTACCTTCTTTTGTACTAATTATTAGTTTTTATTATTTTTCATCTAAACTGTTGGCTTTTTAGCCACATCGCTTTTTAAAATTTTTAATGATTGCTCTAGGGTTTATAATAAACAAAATGTTAGCATATTCTACCATCAAACATTTTTACACTATTCATGTATACTTCAATTTCTTTCTTCCCATCCTTTGAACTATATCTTCATACATTTTACTTCTACATTTGTTATAACTCACAGTGCTTTGAAAGTCAATTATTTTGGTCTTTGAAAGTCAATGATTTTTAAAGAGTTTAACAGTGACAAAAAAGGGCTTTCATCTTTTTCCATTAGATCTCACACTCCTTCTGCCTGAAGAATATCTTTTAACATACCTTGTACTGCGGGTCTCAGGCAAGAAATCCTCTCAGCCTTTGTTGGTTTGAAAAAGTGCTTATTATGCCTTTGTTTTTCAAAGATATTTTCACCAGGTATAGAAGCCAGGGTTGATAGTACTTATTGTTTATTGCAGCATTTTTAAGATGTGCGTTCAATTGTCTTCTGTCTTGTATAATTTTAGATAAGTCTGATGTGTTTCTTACCCTTGTTCCTCTCTGTGCAGCACCTCAACCGTCCCAATTCAGGCTGCCTTTAAGATGTATTTTTCCCTTAATCTCTCATTTTTAGCTAGTTGACAGTGATGTATCTAAGTGTAGGAGGTTGTTTTTATTGTCATTGTTGTTGTTGCTTTTGTTTTGTCTTGATACTTATGTTTTAGGGGTATCTAGTCTTTTTAGACCTGTAGTTTCTCATCTTTCACTAATTTTGAAAAACGTGACTTGTATTATACCTGTCCTTTCTGTCCCTTCACTGTCTGCCTACTAGATTCATCTCCTGTCTTTGGATCAATTTTCTTGACCCAGATCTCAGATTTTCTCATAGTATGGGCTCAAGACTTGGCTCACACATCTAAATTCAGCCACTTCTTAGTATAACTGCTTTTTGAATCTCAGTTAGTGCATGTGATGCACAGGTTTCCAGTGAATTATTTGACCCCAAAAGAATATCATAGCTAAATGCTAAGGTTGCTGGAAAAAAAAAAATCACATTCTCAAATCTTTTTTTTTTTTTTTTTTTGAGATGGAGTCTCCCTGGCTGAAGTGCGGTGGCTGGATCTCTGCTCACTGCAAGCTCCGCCTCCCGGGTTTACGCCATTCTCCTGCCTCAGCCTCCCGAGTAGCTGGAACTACAGGCGCCTGCCACCACGCCCAGCTAATTTTTTGTACTTTTAGTACAGATGGGGTTTCACCGTGTTAGCCAGGATGGTCTCGATCTCCTGACCTCCTGATCCACCCGTCTCGGCCTCCCAAAGTGCTGGGATTACAGGCATGAGCCACCGTACCCGGCCCACATTCTCAAATCTGTATTAGATGACGTAATCTTTAGGACAGGCACGGCAGCTCATACCTGTAATCCCAGTACTTTGGGAGACCGAGGCAGGCGGATCACCTGAAGTCAGGAGATCAAGACCAACCTGGTCAACGTGGTGAAAACCCATCCTACAGAAAGTACAAAAATTAGCCAGGCATGGTGGCAGGTACCTGTAATCCCACCTACGCAGGAGGCTGAGGCATGAGAATCGCTTGAACCCGGGAGGTGGAGTTTTCAGTGAGCCGAGATGGCATCACTGCAATCCAGCCTCTGTGACAGAGAGAGACTCTGTTCCTCCCCCAACCCCCCAAAAAAAAAAATCACATAATCTTTTCCAAGGGATCTGCTACTTTTATGTATTCAAATTGGCCAAAGCCCTTTTTGTAGAATCTACATAACTGATAACAATTTTTTAAAAGCCCATGAGTAGAGAAATGGGTTGCTATCCTAGGAATGCCTGAAATTTATTACCAAATACTGATATCCAAAGGGAGAGGTTAGGTTATGCTTGGAAATAAGTAACCCCAAAATCAATGGCTTAGAACAATCAGACTTTTGCTACACCTTGCTCTGTTGTACATCACCCTTATTCAGGATCTCACACTGCATTTCAGTGCTTCCACAATTGTCAAGACTGGAAAAAAAGGAATGTGTAGAATTATGCACTAGATGTTAAATCTTCCACCCGCAAGTGACACCCATCACCTCCACACCCATGTTAGTAATCAAAATAAGTCACACAGCAAAATCCAACTTTGAGGGATGCCAAAAGGGAAATTTTTGGTGAAAAGCACTAATAAATGACCATAATACTAATTATTAATTTTCCACAAGTTAAAAAACTAGTCACCAAAATTTTCATCATTACCCTAATATAATAACAATAATGACTAAATATATGCAATATTATTTTCAATATTTGCTCAGTCAACATCTGTAATTACTATTATCCCTTCCTCAATAAAAAAAAAAAATTCTTATTTTTTCTACCTTCTGTATATTTCAATGTTTCGTAGGGAATTAAGTTACCTCTGGGAACTGTATTTCTTCTGTCTATCATTTTTCTTTTCTTTAAGAAACCAAAGATTAATGCCTCTGGGCATAGCATTTTGTGATCAGATGTTTTAATTTCTTAACTGTCTGTTTCACAAGACACAGCTTCCCTTCAGTGTTTTTATTTTCCTGCCCTGACAACTGTCTGATTGTTTCTGGCATCTGTTTCTCTGCCTTCCTCTCTTAATGTAGACACAAATAAAGCCTTGAGGGTTTGGCAATGCCTCCATCTGGTATGAATCCATTGTTCTTGCTGTGTTTTATTGCTGGAGACCCTGAGAAATCATGAGTTACAGGACAATGCATTGACTGGGATCAGACATCCAGAAGGTAAAATTCATATTTTCTGATTCAACGAGATGTTGGGGAAGGAAATGTATTGTTCAGTGTCTGGAACCTATTTTGACAAGCTCCTACTTTAAGGAAAACGTTTCAGAATTGAAAAGTTTGCTAAGGATATTTGCACTTCAGTTCATCTTAAGTAGTTCAGGGCTTAAGATTTATCAGACTTTCTCCATCAGCACCAGTTTTGGATTTTATTTTAGCATTTGGAGAGTTAATGATACTGTAACCAATTCTTCATTATGCACACACCTTATTGAAATATGTGCATCATCCACTCTGTCTGGTGTGTATGGGGGTGTGCGTGTAACCTTAGCATGGTCTCTTCATGCTTCATAGAACCAACCCAACCCGATCTTTTTCGACTACTCTATAGGTAGATGGCAAACCTAACCTCTGGGAATTATTTCACATGATTTATCTTACTAGGCTTTCCATTTTCTCCCTGTGTGTTTCCTCCACATCATTTGATTTTCAATGTAAAACTAGAAGAAAACATGACGCTTTTATTTCTTAGTTCTGTCTCAAGAGGGCATTTTAACTGATTTCCCAGGGATCTGAGAATATTTTGCAACAGAGTAGATTAATCCTCAGCCACAAAGTAATCTAATGGTTTGGTTTTACATTTTTATTATTTTTAAAATAATGAGATAAAATAGAAAATCTTCAAAACATTATTCGAAATCAAAATTAATACTATAAACTATGAACACAAATTTAGAGTATTTTTATATGTAATGTACATATGTATAATTTTAATAATAAGTTTTATTCTAATTTTTTACAACTATTGCATCATATATATTTTTTAGCACTTGGAAGTGCCTGAGAATCACTAGAGAATTTTATACCAACTTTGACTCATCTTAGGACAATTGTTCATCTTTTAAAAGTTTATGCAGAGTCATTTTCCCTGGCTTGTTTCTTTCCTACAATCATGATTGGTGGATGGAAACATTGTCCCCGACTCCACATTTGAGATCTGTGACTTTCACATCATTGCAGGGACTCAAAAAATTATCCTTCTTCCACCAAACTTTGTTCAATAATAAGTGAAAAACTTTCTGCTTTTCTCCATCATCCACAACCTGCATGTGAATTTGTCATACCTTTGCAGGATAGTATTCTCATCTAAGGACCATTTCACTGGCAGTTCCTTCTGCCTCGATATCCGCATAGAACATTCCTTTTTCCTTTAAGACTTTGTTCAAAAGCCAACTTCTCAGGGAGATCTCTCTTATCATGCTTTAAAATTGCTAACTTTTCCCTTTCTCAATGTAAACCACATCCCCGCTCCCATGCTGCCAATTTTTTTAAAATTGTACTTGTCACCATCTGTATCAGTTCCGGTCTTCCAGAAGCAGGCACCAATAGAGAGTTAGAAACACAACAAATTGATAGAGGTATTGCCTGTGAAAGACACAGGAGTGAGGATGCAGGAGTTTGTAGGGGAAGCCTTCAGACCACAATACAGGTCTGACTTGTTTTGGTGGTGATATGGTTTGGCTGTGTCCCCACCCAAATCTTACCTTGAATTGTAGTTCCCATAATCCCCACATGTAGTGAGAGGGACCATTGAATAGTGAGGGCAGTTACCTACATGCTGTTCTTGTGATAGTGAGTGAGTTCTCACAAGATCTGACGGTTTTTTTAAGGGGCTTTTCCCCTTCTCCTCGGCACTTCTCCTTGCTGCTGCCATGTGAAGAAGGACGTGTTTGCTTCCCCTTCTGCCATGATTGTAAGCTTCCTGAGGCCCCCAAACCAGGCCGAAATGTGAGTCAATTAAACCTCTTTCATTTATAAATTACCCAGTCTCGGGTATTTCTTCATAGCAGCATGAGAATGGACTACTATGGGAGGAAAGGAGGAAAGAAGTAGAATTGAACAAGGGCTTCAGATAAACTGCAACTCAGAGAAGTTCTCAACTAACCAAGAGAGAGCTCCAGAGCAAAGATGGCTGCTAGAGGAGTCCTGTATTGGGCAGCAATGGATACAACCTACTCCCCATGACTGCCCATTTATTGTCTAGAGCAGTCCCTCCAACGAACTCAGGGCTGATGCACATTCCAAGGGCACTCTCTCTCAAACCTGTTACCTGACTGCAGTCCAGGCAGGTTTTCTCTTGAAGAAAGATCAGATTGGCACACATCCAGGATTGCCATACTTTCTGAGTATACATCACGTATTTATTAAAACTTTTTGTATGCCTTTCCCACTAGCACCCAGTAGCTGCTCAAAAAATGTCTGTTAAGTAAATGAGTGAATTAATTAAAAAAATGAGTCCAGCAGATAAAATAAATGTTGAAGGGACAACAATTAATAAGATAAGATTCTGAGTTTCCTTAGGACAGGTATCCAACCACTGCTTTTGTATTTCCACAGCTTTGCACATTGCTTGATACAAACTCAATAAATGCTGACAACTATGTAAATCAATAAACGGTATTTTAAAATCACAATGAAAATATTTCTTTTTTGAAGATGCAAGTAAAGTAGTAACTGAATGCTTTTACTTCTGTAACGTATCTGTTTTTATGAGTAATGCCATAATATTTCACAGTTTCAGTTATACAGTGAATCGATTGTGGAAGCTGTCTCTCCAAAAGAAATGTAATATTACCTGAGGAAGCTAAATCACATCTTATCTACACATGTAACTGAGGGGCAAAAGAGCAGCTTCCCTCTTAGAGGGAAATAAAATCTCTTGGGGATAATGTACTTAAGTAGATAAAACTTATGAAGTGGCTTAAATCATGCTGTATGTGGATTACATGGTAAAGAAAGATTGCTGATGGGATTCAAGGTCTCATGCCTTTGGGCCAACTGTGTTCAATTAAACTAGGCTTC
>NW_012103476.1:6884874-6887584 GCF_000951045.1 Mandrillus leucophaeus
CTGATAACAATTTTTTAAAAGCCCATGAGTAGAGAAATGGGTTGCTATCCTAGGAATGCCTGAAATTTATTACCAAATACTGATATCCAAAGGGAGAGGTTAGGTTATGCTTGGAAATAAGTAACCCCAAAATCAATGGCTTAGAACAATCAGACTTTTGCTACACCTTGCTCTGTTGTACATCACCCTTATTCAGGATCTCACACTGCATTTCAGTGCTTCCACAATTGTCAAGACTGGAAAAAAAGGAATGTGTAGAATTATGCACTAGATGTTAAATCTTCCACCCGCAAGTGACACCCATCACCTCCACACCCATGTTAGTAATCAAAATAAGTCACACAGCAAAATCCAACTTTGAGGGATGCCAAAAGGGAAATTTTTGGTGAAAAGCACTAATAAATGACCATAATACTAATTATTAATTTTCCACAAGTTAAAAAACTAGTCACCAAAATTTTCATCATTACCCTAATATAATAACAATAATGACTAAATATATGCAATATTATTTTCAATATTTGCTCAGTCAACATCTGTAATTACTATTATCCCTTCCTCAATAAAAAAAAAAAATTCTTATTTTTTCTACCTTCTGTATATTTCAATGTTTCGTAGGGAATTAAGTTACCTCTGGGAACTGTATTTCTTCTGTCTATCATTTTTCTTTTCTTTAAGAAACCAAAGATTAATGCCTCTGGGCATAGCATTTTGTGATCAGATGTTTTAATTTCTTAACTGTCTGTTTCACAAGACACAGCTTCCCTTCAGTGTTTTTATTTTCCTGCCCTGACAACTGTCTGATTGTTTCTGGCATCTGTTTCTCTGCCTTCCTCTCTTAATGTAGACACAAATAAAGCCTTGAGGGTTTGGCAATGCCTCCATCTGGTATGAATCCATTGTTCTTGCTGTGTTTTATTGCTGGAGACCCTGAGAAATCATGAGTTACAGGACAATGCATTGACTGGGATCAGACATCCAGAAGGTAAAATTCATATTTTCTGATTCAACGAGATGTTGGGGAAGGAAATGTATTGTTCAGTGTCTGGAACCTATTTTGACAAGCTCCTACTTTAAGGAAAACGTTTCAGAATTGAAAAGTTTGCTAAGGATATTTGCACTTCAGTTCATCTTAAGTAGTTCAGGGCTTAAGATTTATCAGACTTTCTCCATCAGCACCAGTTTTGGATTTTATTTTAGCATTTGGAGAGTTAATGATACTGTAACCAATTCTTCATTATGCACACACCTTATTGAAATATGTGCATCATCCACTCTGTCTGGTGTGTATGGGGGTGTGCGTGTAACCTTAGCATGGTCTCTTCATGCTTCATAGAACCAACCCAACCCGATCTTTTTCGACTACTCTATAGGTAGATGGCAAACCTAACCTCTGGGAATTATTTCACATGATTTATCTTACTAGGCTTTCCATTTTCTCCCTGTGTGTTTCCTCCACATCATTTGATTTTCAATGTAAAACTAGAAGAAAACATGACGCTTTTATTTCTTAGTTCTGTCTCAAGAGGGCATTTTAACTGATTTCCCAGGGATCTGAGAATATTTTGCAACAGAGTAGATTAATCCTCAGCCACAAAGTAATCTAATGGTTTGGTTTTACATTTTTATTATTTTTAAAATAATGAGATAAAATAGAAAATCTTCAAAACATTATTCGAAATCAAAATTAATACTATAAACTATGAACACAAATTTAGAGTATTTTTATATGTAATGTACATATGTATAATTTTAATAATAAGTTTTATTCTAATTTTTTACAACTATTGCATCATATATATTTTTTAGCACTTGGAAGTGCCTGAGAATCACTAGAGAATTTTATACCAACTTTGACTCATCTTAGGACAATTGTTCATCTTTTAAAAGTTTATGCAGAGTCATTTTCCCTGGCTTGTTTCTTTCCTACAATCATGATTGGTGGATGGAAACATTGTCCCCGACTCCACATTTGAGATCTGTGACTTTCACATCATTGCAGGGACTCAAAAAATTATCCTTCTTCCACCAAACTTTGTTCAATAATAAGTGAAAAACTTTCTGCTTTTCTCCATCATCCACAACCTGCATGTGAATTTGTCATACCTTTGCAGGATAGTATTCTCATCTAAGGACCATTTCACTGGCAGTTCCTTCTGCCTCGATATCCGCATAGAACATTCCTTTTTCCTTTAAGACTTTGTTCAAAAGCCAACTTCTCAGGGAGATCTCTCTTATCATGCTTTAAAATTGCTAACTTTTCCCTTTCTCAATGTAAACCACATCCCCGCTCCCATGCTGCCAATTTTTTTAAAATTGTACTTGTCACCATCTGTATCAGTTCCGGTCTTCCAGAAGCAGGCACCAATAGAGAGTTAGAAACACAACAAATTGATAGAGGTATTGCCTGTGAAAGACACAGGAGTGAGGATGCAGGAGTTTGTAGGGGAAGCCTTCAGACCACAATACAGGTCTGACTTGTTTTGGTGGTGATATGGTTTGGCTGTGTCCCCACCCAAATCTTACCTTGAATTGTAGTTCCCATAATCCCCACATGTAGTGAGAGGGACCATTGAATAGTGAGGGCAGTTACCTACATGCTGTTCTTGTGATAGTGAGTGAGTTCTCACAAGATCTGACGGTTTTTTTAAGGGGCTTTTCCCCTTCTCCTCGGCACTTCTCCTTGCTGCTGCCATGTGAAGAAGGACGT
>NW_012103476.1:6889146-6889937 GCF_000951045.1 Mandrillus leucophaeus
TATGTGGATTACATGGTAAAGAAAGATTGCTGATGGGATTCAAGGTCTCATGCCTTTGGGCCAACTGTGTTCAATTAAACTAGGCTTCCTAGGAAGGAAAATATATAACAGTAAGAAGCCCATGGGGCGGGCTGGGAATTCACTGATAAATAGTACACTGAGCTTAATAAATAAGATAAGGATTAAGAGTAGACCTGAAACTGAATTGTATTTTTGTAGATTGTGCACTTTAGAGTTCTGCTGTACAGAGCAATGCGTGGTGAAACATACTGTGATCACGTGGGCACAGATGGTACAGAGCTCACAAGTCTAAAACTGCAAGGTCTTTAACAGTAAACCCATCACCATAAGAAAGAAGTCAACCAATCACCTCTAAAATATGCTGTGTTTCTGCCTTATGTTTACTAAAGGAAACTGGGAATGCATGTGAATAAACGTATTGTCATGCTCCAATCACCTGTAAACAGTTATTTATATGCTTAACCAACCCTTGACTTATAAAATGTCATTTTCATAATGATCCACATGTTTCAAGACTTTGGGTTTGTAATAAAATTATAATTTTATTGTAATAAATTTACAATATTATAATTGTTCTATGTGGTTGATTGTGTTGTAATTTAAATCCACATTTAAGAAATTCATTTGTTGGCCGGGCGCAGTGGCTCAAGCCTGTAATCCCAGCACTTTGGGAGACCGAGACGGGCGGATCACCAGGTCAGGAGATCGAGACCATCCTGGCTAACACGGTGAAACCCCGTCTCTACTAAAAAATACAAAAAACTAGCCGG
>NW_012103476.1:6891007-6911603 GCF_000951045.1 Mandrillus leucophaeus
GGAGGCTGAGGCAGGAGAATGGCGTAAACCCGGGAGGCGGATCTTGCAGTGAGCTGAGATCCGGCCACTGCACTCCAGCCTGGGCGACAGAGTGATACTCCGTCTCAAAAAAAAAAAAAGAAATTCATTTGTTTTAAAATATTGATAATTCACCTGGGCGTGGTGGCTCATGCCTGTAATACTAGCACTTGAGGAGGTTAAAATGGGAGGATAGCTTGAAGACAGGAATTCAAGACCAGTCTGGGCAACAAAGCAGGACCCCATCTCTACAAAAATTAAAAAGTCACTAGCCAGGAGTGGTGGCGCACACCTGTAGTCTCATGTAGTCTCAATCACTTGGGAGACTGAGGTGGGAGAATCGCTTGAGCCCAAGGCTACAAGGCTGCACTGAGCCGTGATCATGCCACTGTACTCCAGCCTGGGCTTCAGCACAAGGGCAAGACTATCTATCTATCTATCTATCTATCTATCTATCTATCTATCTATCTATCTATCTATCTGTCTATCTATCCATCATCTATCTATCTATCTAACTCTATCTGTCTGTCTATTTATCTATCTGATAAAAGAAAAAGTTCAGCCGGGTTAAATTTAAAGGAGTTTAATTGAGCAATGAATGATTCATGAATCAGGCAGTCCCCAAAATCACACCAGATTCACAGAGACTCCCGGGGTCCCTCGTGGTCAGAACGAATTTATAGACAAAAAAAAGGTAAAATGACTTAGAGGAATCAGAAGTGAGGTACAGAAATAGTGAGATTGGTTACAGCTCAGCATATGCCTTATTTGAACGCAGTTTGAACATTCAGCAATCTATGAGTGGTTGACGTATAGCATCTGGGATTGTCCAACACTCAGCCTTTGTTATAGGTGTGTACTATTAAGTTAGGTTTTCAATTATGTTGGACTATTAATCTAGGTTAGAGTTCATCCACAAGGACTCAAATAGAGAAGTACAGAGTCCTTCTCAGGCCATATTTAGTTTGCTTTAACCTGTGTGCGTGTGTGTGTGTGTGTGTAATATATAATTCTCCTTAAATTAAAATTATGGGAATTTACAGATTGGATTTTACTATCTACACTCATAGTTGCTTGTCAAAAATAAAACAGATATAAAGATTTCCCTCAAACCTGAAGACAAAATAATGTAATTTTCATCTAAATTATCTACGTTTTATAATGACTTTAGTAGAAAGCTTAAAATAAGAAAACTTCTCCCCCCAACTAAGTGAACTTTTTCTCAAGACACACTTAATATACTATTTAAAGAATACAACTTCAATTTTTAACTTTGTCTCCCACGAATGATAGTACCAGCTGAATTCAGTACAATCTCTGCCTCAGGCACACTGTGAATTTGAAGTCCTTGCAATTTCTCATTCTCTTCAAGTTAAAAATGGACTTGAAATGTCGTAAGAATTTTAAACCTAGATAGAAACTGCCTAGCTCAGCAATTACAGTGCCACCATGTCCTACGCAAGATTCATCTAGAGAAATTATCACAAATGATTTTTATAAACCTATAATTTAAAATAGCACACTTTAAAATAATAAAAATTATAAATTAAATTAAGCATTATTATAGAAAATCATTGGCACCGTTGCGGAAGGTAATTTAATCAGTCTTCGTTTTTGGGAGGTTGCAGTGAGCCAAGATCTCACATTGCACTCCAGCCTGGATGACAGAGCGATACTCCAACAAAATCAAAGAAACAAACAAAGAAAAACAAAAAAAAATACAACATATATAATATACAACTATGAATGTATTCCAGTCCATAAGCAGATATACAGTACGATTAAAATTTTAATGACATTTAGCTAACTAGGAAAAATGTCTAAAAAGACTAATTCTTAGAAGGGCAACAATGAAAAAGAAGTTGAAAAATACTGTATTAAATGAACCATGTAAATTCAGGAGGTAGGACTTGAACACAGATTTTTCTGATTGAGCTAGATGTCATTTCCTTTATGCCATTGTCTCTTCAGCAATTAAAAGAAAAAAGAGAAAAATTTTACAAATGTGTCTTCTCTGAAAACAAAGATAATTCAGAAGCTATTTTACCTGAAGATATTTCTTTGTGCTTTATTTTGTCTTTTGTTTTCCTCAACCACTCAAAATTTGCTAAGCTTTTATACATACACATACACACACACTATATATACAGCTTATTTAGATGAACCCTAATGACATGGCTAATCCACTTTACATGATGAGCAAGCCTATATAAAGTTTATCTTTATTTGTATTTAATCACTTAATTTTAAACACAATCATATGGGCCAGGCTTTACGGATGCCTTTTTTGGTACGTAGGGAGTTGACAATGGTAATTATCTGATTTGCTCCAACAAAGTTAACCTCGGCTGAGGATTTCCAGCCCGTTAACAATCACCTACAGTTTGCAGCACAAATGGATCTCCCACTGTCAATTCGGATTAGCGCTTTCCTTGGCCTTTTTGAATCATTCCCTGACAAAAAATCAATTGGTAGAACCGCATTACAGCTGTCTGTCATCCATTTGAATCAGCTTCATCATGACCATTTGTCAAAACTAGTGCCAAATACCTTAGAAAATTTGACAAGATAATGGTAATGGCTGCTCAACATTCAGTGTATGGGAGATCTGTGCAGCAATCTCCATCATAAAACATCAACACTACGGAATACCTATGTGAATTATTATATGTAAAAAGCAGAACTCAGTGTTTGCTATCTGGAATCTAAAAATGCATGTGAACTTCAGCTAAACAATGAGGGAGAACACTTAGATCCAACTTACAGGATCCACAGGCAAAAGGCACAGTGAATGTGCAGGTTTATGAGAATGAACATGTTTCCTTTTTAAATCTATAATAGATTTTAAAAATTTAAAAACACCCACTAATCTATTACAGCAATTCCCAGGCAGTGTCAAACATCCAATGAACTTTTACACTTTGTATGGCATATTGTTAATGATTGGTAAATGTTTTTGACTGATTAAATCATTTTCATTAAGTTGATCTGTGTTAAACAGTTTACCCTTTCCTTTGAAATCACGTCTTCTGGTTGAAAAGCTAAGAAATCAGTATTTTTTTTTTAATTTAAATAAGAATTCTTGTTCTGTGACTAAATAAAAGTGTGGGGATTTAAGAAAGAAAAGTGAAAATCAATGCTTTAAGTTTTTCAGAATTGTAGCCTTATGCAAGAAAGTACAACTCACTGTCCCGTATTCACAGTAAGGCCCAGTTTACTAACATCGATTACTTAGTTTTTCCTTCCCTTACAGTCTACTGGCAGAGAAGCAAGCAGGTTCAAATACACACTCTGTGTTAGGGATAGTATAAAATTTCCACAATATTAACCAACATGTTTTTGGTGGTGGTGTTTTCCCCCCTAAAATGCCTTTTATCCCACGTCCCTTCCTCCTTGTCCAGGTTGCTTTTGTCTCTGGGAAAGCATGACATAGCAAGAGAAAGAAACATGGCCTGCCCTTGCTTTTAAATGTACAAAGTCCCTCTTCTGGAATAAATCAAAGGGACTCCTGTGCAGGAAATACAAGTGAGAAAATATGTGAGAATGTGAGGGAGAGATTTTGAACTGTATAGATGTGATAAACATTCCCAGGATAGGAGCAGAGGAAAGTTAGAGGAGATATAAAAGCTGAGTAGATGCTGTGGGTCCCTGAGTAAGGACACTTGTCCACCCAATCTTTTAATGTGAGCTTGGGAAGAGGGGAGGCAGAAAGGGCTTAAGGTGTCTGAGGGTAGAAACTACCTGTCATAAGACCGGGCACGGTGGCTCACGCCTGTAATGCCAGCACTTTGGGAGGCCGAGGCAAGCTGATCGCCTGAGGTCAGGAGCCTATCCAACAGGGTGAAACCCCATTTCTACTAAACCTACAAAAAAAATTAGCCGGGCATGGTGGCGTGCACCTGTAATCCCAGCTACTAGAGAGGCTGAGGCGGGAGAGTCACTTGAACCGGGGAGGTGGAGGTTGCAGTGAGCTGAGATTGTGCCACTGCACTCCAGCCTGGATGATAGAGTGAGACTCCGTCTCAACAACAACAACAAAGAAAAATAAAGAAAAGAAAGGAAACAAAACTACCTGTCATAGACTGGGTGGGTGGCAACTAAATGCCATAAATGCCACCATTTCCTGGTGCCTTCTCGCTGTGTCCTCACATGGTGAAAGGGACAAGGCATCTCTCTGGTGCCTCATTTTTAAGGACATGAATCCCATCTATGAGGGTTTTGTCTTCATTCTCTAATGGAAGAAACTTTCTCTTCATTCTCTAATGGAAACCTCCCAAAGACCACCCCCACCCCCCGCCATATCATTGCATTGGTGATTAAGTTTCAACAAATGAATTTGGGGGAGATACAAAATTTTTAAATTTAAAAAATTTAAAAATTTTTTTTAAAAATAAATTTGGGGGAGGTACAGCTCCTTGGTCCATATGCTCAGACCATAGCAATACTTTTCTCGATTTGCCCTTTTTCCTGGGTAGAATGCCAGGAAGCAATGAAACCCCAGAGGACAAATGGCTGGGGGATGTATCAAGGCAGACAGACTGAGCAGCCTCAAATAATTCCCGGTGCCTCAGCAGAAGCTGCAAAATCAATGGGTTTCCCTGGTCCCTGAGTGTAGCATGAAATGGAAAAGGACATCAGATAATGTCACAGAGGGTCCTGAAGTCCAGTGTAGGGCAAGGGAGCAGTAGAATGATCTCACATTATCAAGAAGTCCAGAAACACTTTACAGATAGAAAAGCAAAAGAACACGGTGATAATCTGAATAGACCAAAATTTGTAATCAGTTTATAATTCAAAGGATAGGTGAGGACAGGAAATGCCATCTGCATACCTTGTCTGACCTCATTACCCTTCCTTGACAATCACCAACCTATACTTTCTTTCACAAGAATTTTCACAATGATTTCACAATCTTTCCTTTCCTTTTTTTTTAAAATAAGAGTAGACCTATGGGTAAAGACCGGGCTCTCTCTTCTCTCATTCATTCTCCGATGTAAAGGAACAACATCAGATCCAACCGATCTCATTCATAACAAATGTTCTAAGCTTTCATGCAAATAACTACCATCCTCTCCTTTATTTACTAACTTCTTCCTGACCTGCAGGTACTGGACAAAAAGGGAAAATAGAGGAAAAAGAAGGGTTAAGACTGGGCCGTGCTTTTTAGGCATGTTTACCTCCATAACAAACATTATAACAAAAGTGAAGAATAAGAACATAGATTTTGTTTCGAAAGTTTTCTTCAATAGTTTATGCAAATTTCCAAAGGAAAAATATTTTTATGTAACCTTACTCAGGAAAGGTCATTCTACCTAACAGGGAAAAAATGTATATGTGACTTGAGCTGTCTGTTAAACAGATAAAGTTGTCTGTTAAACATAAACGGGGGGAAAATGTACATGTGACTTAAGTTGACTGTTAAACATAATTTTTTGTTTATTTGTGATAGAAGGAATAATAATTTACTAAGCATTATTAAAATTTAAGAAGAAATGAGTTTGTTCTGGGTTATAAAAAACAGAACTCAGAAAGATTCTACATGTCATACCAGCAGGCAATAGAGCATTAACAAATGCAACTGTCCACAACTCACAAGCTCTACTTCCTTTATTTTTTTTCTGTTGTCCAATTACTTCCTTCATAGAATTTCTCATTCATTGATGTGGTCCAATACCATATCGTCAATCCCTATGTCCCTGAAGCAAATTCAGCAAGTAATCCATTATGCTTAAAGTGGGTGTAAAATATTTTTATTTATCCACAGAAAGGCTGGAACATTCTTTGTTTACTTCCTCAGACACCCCATTCCTATTTATTTTTCCACAGAAAGGCTGGAGCATTCTTTGTTTACTTCCTCAGACATTCCACTTCTATCCATTTTTGGAAAAGGGTACATAACATGGAATCAATTTTCACATTCTATGCTTTGTTCTAGGTAGCGACAGGGCCAGTTTACAACAAAGCGTGCTCATTTCCTCCTTTCAGAGTCTCCACATTGAGCCCACATGCAGAACATGTGCTCTCATCATGCCAATATCCTTCTGCAGAAAGGTGTGGAATGGAGCAAAGCCGTGTGCTAAGATCTGCCCAGGGTAGGTGTTCATTCTCTCAGGCTCCCTTTGTCCACTGCTCTCTCAAACTCTCTTTAAAGCATGGCAAGTAAAAATGGTGAATGTTTCTTTCTGACTAATTTTTTTAAAAATCTCAAATACTTTTTATTTACTCAATTTAGGTTTTAAATACCTAAATTTAGAAACTTCTATATTTATTTCTAAATTAGTTTTCTATTTTTTAATATGATAGCAGGAATTAACAGGATACATGGTAGGTCTTAAAGAGAGATTTTCTATCTTAAATGCAGGAATAAATAAGCATTTATTGCATAGCATAAATTTTCCATGAATATTTTGATAAAGTATAATCGGAAATATAAATTCAGTTGCCCTAGAAACATCTGGGTAGCTGAAGAGTGACTCTAAAAAGCAACAAATAATAATAATTAACATTTATTAAGCATTCTTCCTAAAGGTAAAAATGTATTATCTCATTTAATCTTCATAATAAACCTATAGTTAGGTACTATTATTTCCTCATTTTGCTGGAAAGGAGACTAAGAAACAAAGAAGTTAGGTAAACTTTTCTTATAGTTAGGAAGAGAAAGAGCCCGGACTCAAATCCCTATCATCTTGTTCCACAGACTATATTTAACTAGAGTGCCTCTAATATAGAACAAGTCAAGGCCTTCAGCTGATGCATCAATAAGACCAATAAGATAAAGAGGCAGAAAAATGGATATACAGGTGATTGGTAGATAGATAGATAGATGGATAGATAGATAGGTAGATACACAGATAGACACACACATACATACATACAAACATACATATATAGATGATTGATTGATAGAGAGATAGAGAGATAGACAGACAGATACTTAGAGAATGGATGGATGCAGAAAGAAAATTGTGATGATGGTGATAAATGGATATGGATGGATGGACAGATGGGTGGACAGACAAATGAACAGAGAGATGGACAGAAAAATAAAAGATAAAAGATTGATCACATCCCTGTTTCCAAGGCTGTAATTCAAGCTGGCCCACAGTTCAAGTTTCACATCACTCTTGGAATTTGTATTTTTTCCATTCAAAACTATCTTCAATTTATTGTGCTAGGAGCCAGAGACACAGAGATGTCCAAGAGGCTAATTCTGTCCTTAAGAGTTCACAGTCAACAAGGGAGGACAGAGAAAAAATAAATTGTTATTAACTGCACAGCAAATATAACAGAAGTAAGCCAAAGCCAAAAAGGGGAAAATAGGGGCAGAAAAGAGAAGGAGAAAAAATTCAAGCTTCTGTAATGTTGCTCTTACAAAATACCATTCAAAACTGAGCTCAAATCTGTATATGTGAAATGTCTAGGCTGATTGAATAGGGAGTTTCCATTTTCAGTCTCTTGGTCAGGCTGGGAACAGTAGACCTGAGGTTGTAAGGTATACAAATAGTACAGGAGCCTGGGAAGCCAGTTTCTGTGCAGCACATTGCTCAGAAGCAAGGATTTGGACCAGACTAATCTAATTTAACTCTTAATTAACCCTCATCTCGCACTTAAGAAATCTGTGGACTGGGTAAAACTAATGATAGTTCAGTAAATATATACTGATATTGACCTAAATCTTATTCCCAACTTGAATCATGTACAGCTCCTTTTAAAAGCCAAACATCATTTTCCATCAAACATCTCTTGAATTTAAATTATAACTCATATTTGTGAATGTTTTCTAGGTGTCATGTATTATTTTAGGTACTTCACAAGCATTGTCTCACTTAAAACTCACAATACCTGGTGTTGAATTTCTACTACTTCCTTGAGAAAATTGAGCTACTGAAAGGTAAAGCAGAATGCCCAAGATCCCAGAGCTAATAGATGGTGAAGTTGAAATTCAACCCCAGATGGTCAGATTGAAGAGACTATACTTGAAACCATCTTACTATAGTGCCCCAGCACCAAAAGCATCTTTGTTAAAACAGAGCATGTTACTCTATTTTAGATCAAATATTTACCCCAGAAGTTACGTTTGAAAGCATGGGTCACTTCTAAGCTTGGCTAGTTGTAAATAAATACTTTTCAAAGGAAATGATCTAAGTCGGTTCCTATTCATATCACTGAACCAATTCTGGTTTAAGGGATAGCTCACCAGATACAAGTTCAATGAGTAGTAAGAAAAAAATCCCTATGCAAAAGTTGCTGTCTGATTTAATATAATTTTTTTTTAAATTTCTGTGTATCTCTGTTTAATGTTACTTGGCTTTTAATAGTCCATCAGGAGGAATGATATTCAAACACTTTCAAATAAATTTTTGTAATATGCACATGTAGATAAGAAGACTATTTCACGAATATCTAACTTCCTTATTTGTTACTATCACCCACTACTTTCTTTCAAAAAAACAAAGTTTTCTGTGTCAAAGGAGGTGTTTTATTTTTACCATGCTCAGGATATTAGCACAATTGCATCTGTTTTACATAGATATTGTCATATATGATCAATATTTGTACTAATAATGTAGTCAAAATTATAATATTGTTTTATGTTAAAACAGTTTATCACAATAATTGTTAATATTTTCCTTTAAATTGTACTTCCTACTTGTTTGGAGGCTTTGTGCTATACTCTCTTTATGTGCATAACAAGAGAATAAATACATTGTTATATTCATATAACAGAATACCACTCAATGATTAAAAAAAAGAAATGAATTATTAATTGACACAAGGACATAGATATATTTCAGAAACATTTAATGAAACACCTTCAAAAGGCATTTGCTGGAAGAAAACATACACACACACGCACACACACACACACACACACACAGATCCATACCACATGACTGCATTCATATGACCTACAAGAATAATCAATTTATGATAATGGAAGTCAGAAAATGGTACTTCTGTGGATAGAGAAAATTGACTCAAAGAGCACATAAGAGATTTTTTGATAAAAATATGTTTATTGGGGTGGTGGTTATGTGGATGTATATAATTGTCAAAGGTAATCCAATTGAGCCTTTAAGATCCATGCTTTTTTATTATTTGTGCTTTTTTCCTCAATAAAAAAAATAAATAAAAGGTATGTCTGCAAAAACATGTACACAGTTCTATGAATCCTTTCATGCATATTGATAATACAGATATACCTGTCTATTTATATCACTGTTTCTTAACCTTGGCACTACTGACGTTTCGGACCAGATGTTTTTCTTGCAGAGTGGGTGGAGAAAGCTGTCCTTAGCATTGCAACATGTGTGGCAGTATCCCTGGTCGCTACCCACTAGACGCCAGTAACATCCCCAGGTTATGATAACCAAATTTTCTTCAGACATTGCCAAATATTTCCTGTGATGGGGTCAGGGGAAATTGACCTAGCTAAGAACCACTGATCTATCTGTATATGTACACAACAAATCCTACCTAATGGAATCTTTACCAGAATGTGTGTAGTGATTACCTTTGGATAGTGGGAATATAGACAACTTACATTCTTTTTGTAAATGTGTTTCATGTGTATGTGTTTATACACACACACATACAACATATATCATTTCATCCAAATATAACATATATAATTTTAAAATCTAAATAACTTAAAAATTAGCAGAATCTTGTGAAAGGAAATTAAATCTTGGGACCCAAACTCATTAAGCCAAAGGAAAAAGTTAAGCTGGTAACTGAGTCGCGCAAACCTGCCTCCCTCTTTGGGTTCCTAAATAAGATGGCTACAAGATGAAAAGGTACATGCCTACCCCATATTTTGCTCACAAGGAAATTCCTAGTTAGCTCCAAGATCTTTACCCTAATGTGTTTCTCTTAAGATTTCACCATGGCAATGTAAATTGATAGCTTAGCTTTATAGGTGCAGTCACCCCTCTGCCCACCAGACACAACTGCACGTCTGGTTGTTTCCCTGCCCTATTTTGTCTATGTTATCTTATTTAAAAAAATGCAGATTCTCTGCGTTTTTCCTATGCCCCATTTGTCTATGTCATCTTATGCAAAAGTGCAGATTCACCAGCCAGACAAAGGCATGAATGAGCATTTTTTGCTACTCCCCCTTTCATGGAAATTGTGTATTTCTCAATATTCCCCCTTTCTCCTTTAAATTAGGGGCCCTCAAAATCATCTTTGGAGAAAGGCGTAGACCTGCCTCCCAGTCAGGTTCACGTCCTTAACTTTGGCAAATAAACCTCCTAAAATGATTGATACTTGTCATTTTTCTCAATTGACAATCTCTCATGGGAAAATTTTAACACAGTTCATTTCTCCATGTTGCTCATTTGCCACTCCTTTTTTTTTTTTTTTTTCCAAGACAGAGTTTTGGTTGCCCAGGCTGGAGTGTATTGGTGCAATCTCGGCTCACTGCAACCTCTACCTCTCAGGTTCAAGGGATTCTCCTGCCTCAGCCTCACAAGTAGCTGGGAATACAGGTGCACGTGACCATGCCCAGCTAATTTTGTATCTTTAGTAGAGATGGGGTTTCACCATGTTGGCCAGGCTGGTCTCGAACTCCTGACCTCAGGTGATCCGCCCGCCTCTGCCTCCCAAAGTGCTGGAATTATAGGTGTGAGTCACTGTGCCTGGCCACTTATTTGCCACTCTTGTGTCTCCACCTGACTTCTGCCCACATCTCCATGGACATAGATGATCATGAGTGGCAGAATCACTAGAGATGAGATTCTGTAAGGCTTACAGCAGCTGAAGGTGGCAAAAAACCACAGAATAAAAGCAAGGACAGAGCAGTTGTGATGCAGTTCTGGAGCCAGGCTCTGGTATTCCCCAAAGTAATGGGGCTCAGAAACGGTTTATAAAGTTGGAATTTGGAGTCATGGTCTGAAAAATGCAAGCAAGTAAAGAACAAATGGGGCAGAAAGACGATAGATGATGGTGAATCTTCAAAGGTTAGCCTTTGAAGTTTGCTATTTTAAGAGGCAGATGACCACTTAGAAAATGAGTTATTTCTACTCAATAGAAAAGAAATACTGTGAAAACATATGCATCTGAAATGAGCATGAGGCCTTCTCCATTCATTCAGCACAATTTTGGACCTTTGATTTTGCTCAGGGCACTCTGTAATTCCAGTCTGTCCTAGTGCCTGGCCAGTTTCAGAACCTTTTTCTGTTTATCTTACGTATCTTGTTCTGAGCTCATCCCTAAGACATCACAAGAGATATTGATTTATTGACCTCTGGACGCATAGTGTTCCTTACAACATGCCTGTCCTCATCCTCTGACATTTTCTTCTCTGGTCCTTTTGAGCAACCATCCACTGACCCAATTTAATCCCCCACGACCCTCCTATATCAAACTGCATAAGGGTATAGAACAGGACAGTCACAATGTAACATGGCGATTTTAAATCCTCTGTAAAATATAGAAAACAGTAACCAAATAAAGCAAATCAAAAGTTTTTTAGGTAAAGAAACCTAAAAACTAACCTGTCTATAAAAGGACCATAGTAAAGTTATCAGAGGCATGTGAACCACTGCATTTTGAGTGAGGGCTAGGAAAATGAGGCTGAGACCTGCTGGTCTGCATTCACAGTAAATTAGGCATTCCTAGCCTCCAGATGTTTACTGTTAGGAACAAACTAATAATATTTATTAAACAGACCTGACTTGGGAGTGTCCACATATCTCGATATCTGGAGAACAAAGGCATTCCTAATTTTCCTTTAAAGATAATAATATCAATTCTTTTAAAATACAGTATTTAAGAAAATTAATCCTTTATCACAAACTCTTGTAGCAAAATACATCTCCCCATATATACAAGCATTGTTACCTACAGTGAACGCATTCCTCCTCTTACTTTTAGGCATGCCCTACTCTGTCTATGGAATAGCTATCCTTTCACCACTTTACTTTCTTAATAAACTTGTTTTGCTTTGTACTGCAGACTCTCCCTGATTCTTTCTTGCATGAAATCCAAGAACTCTCTCTTGAGGCCTGGATCCAGACCTCTTTCCTATAACAAAGTGATATGGTTTGGCTCTGTGTCTCCATCCAAATCTCATCTTGTAGCTCCCATAATTCCCACATGCTGTGGGAGGGATCCAGTGGGAGATGATTGAATTATGAGGGTGCGTCTTTCCCATTCTGTTCTCATGATAGTAAATGGATTTTATGAGATCTGATGGTTTTAAGAAACAGGAGTTGCCCTACACAAGCTCTCTCTTTTTGCCTGCTGCCATCCATGTAAGATGTGACTTGCTCCTCCTTGCCATCTGCCATGATTGTGAGGCCTCCCCAGCCATGTGGAACTGTAAGTCCAATTAAAACCTCTTTCTTTTATAAATTGCCCAGTCTCTAGTATGTCTTTATCAGCAGCATGAAAATGAACTAATACGGAAAGAGTGTTGATTTTAGGCAACTTGCTTTTGCTTAGTACAAGTTACTAGAAAGTGAGCAGTAAGTTGGAATAACGTAAGTTCTGATGACAGGACTCTGTCATCTTCATCTTGGCACCTCATAATAGTTACTGCTATCATTTGAAGTAATACAAACACAATAAAGAATTATTTATTTTAATTATAAGGCAGATTTACATAAATGGTACTGGAAATGTAACCTTTCATTTCTTATCTCAACCTATTTAAATAATGAGATCACAAAATGAATCTCTAATGCTCCCCTCAATTCTATTGATCAGTATCAATAATTTTTAATGAGGTAATTTCTCATTTTCAGATCCTGCAAGTGTTTATTTAATTAAGTCAGATGGTTTTATCTAGCTGATCTAATTTGTAAAAGCATCATTTTTAACAATAAGTAGGATTTCGGTAATACTTTATTGTAGTGCTCCATATATTATCTGAAAAAGCTCATCCAAAGAAAAAAAACTAACATTACTCTATTATGTTTTCTGTTTTCGATAAACAAAAACCTTAAAAACTAACATTACTCTATTAACTTTTCTGTTTTCAATAAACACAAACTCTTAAGAACTGATTCAAAAATAATATAGCTAAATTTTTAAAATAATTATATTCATTAAGGCATTCATAAACTCTTACTCTAATTTCAAAAATCATCATTTTGATTTTCTCTACCATGAAAATGAAAATGTATTAAATGCTTTATCATCAAAATTACATGTAAAAAAGATCAAGGGTTTAGGGTAAAGTTAGAATATATTTCTACACTAAGGTATTATTTGGGATTTTTTTTTAAAAATAGGTCTTTTATAACTCACAAGAAACTTAGAATTGGAAATATGAATGGAAATCTTTTTTCCTCAAAAATGAGAAGTGGATTATAAAGAAAATGAATATAAATGCTAATTCAAATATGAAGCTTTTGCTTTTGAAAATCTCATTGAATGTTCTGTATTTAGGAAAGATGATTTAATATTTCTTGAAATATGTCCTTTAAATAAAATAGTTTATAATGTTCTCACTCTTTACCATATCAAAGCAAAGTAAATCTCAGTGCCCTATAAAGTTATTGTTTGCTTAATTAAATCCCAACTATGTGGAATAATTTCAATTTGGACAACATACATTGTCTTTCTATGATAATATATAATATTCAAAAACACAAATGCCATAGTTTATCCTGGCCAAACATTTAACTCCAAAGCTTTATGCATTTCTGAATTCTAAAATCTCCTTGTATAACTAATATTACTAACATTCATTTTATTGAATTCCAAAAATAAATCTAGTTATTGCCAAAATAGTGATTTCTAAATATAATTTATAACCGAGAAAATATGATCATGGAAAACTGAAAGGATCAAATCATTTGATCTTCCAAACAGCTATGAACTTTTAAGGAAAAAAGTGTTATATTTAAAAACAGAAAGATAATCACATTTGAATTGGTTTCTGTATATTTCTGATACAATTTAATATTTAGAGCTTTTAAACTATAACCGCTCATACATATTTCTACAACACCATATTACGTAAAAGTAAATATTTCATAATCAAGTCTTTAAATTGTCACCAGGGACTCATTTCAAAAATGATTGCTGATTTGTAAACCAGTGTTTTATCTGTAAACTGTTTTCAAAGTTGTTTAACTATTATATTCTGGTTTTTAAAAATAGTTCACAGTATACTTAATAATGCTATTGTCAAACAACATATTGCTTGTCTTTAAAACATAAGCATAGCTTTTAAAGTATATTCCCATTTAACAAAATAAAGTGAACACCAGGTAGCCCTTATATGTCTAAAAATTACACATATCATGTTTTTTTAGATTTTAAAAAAAAAAGAAAAAAAAAACCTGATCCTTTCAGGATATCTGAGATTCACTGCAAAATAATCCAGTATAAGGAGGGGAATAATAGATGAAGTAAGAGTAGCCATGAACGGATCACTAATGTCAGGTGTTGAATACATGGTCGGGGGAAGAGAAACAGGACTATACTATATTTGGTACCCTTTTGTATATGGTTGACAGAAAAAGTTTTAAAACTGCATATAACTTACATGGAATCTATGTTCTTGTGTTATCTTTACATTTTTAATAATTTTTATATATTTGTATTTTAAAAACATATTTGTCTAAAAAATTTATTATGTGATTCAAATAATTTTCATTATTTTAATTTAGAAGAAAAAATATCTTTCAGAGTTTCTTTACTCGCAAAAGTGCCTATTTTAGCTTTTCATGTATGGACAATTTTTTTTCTTTACAAGGGAACCAGATCTGCCTAAGAAATGTTTCAATAAAACATTTGCTCCAAAATGATCTTTGACTCCAGGTCTCACATCCAGGTTATGCTGATGCAAAAGGAGGGTTCCCATGGTCCTGAGCTGCTCCGCCCCTGTGGCTTTGCAGGGTACAGCCTCACTCCTTCACGGGCTGGCATTAGTGTCTGCGGCTTTTTCAGGCACACGGTGCAAGCTGCCAGTGGATCTACCATTCTGCGGTCTAGACGACGCTGGTCCTCTTCTCACAGCTCCACTAGGCAGTGCTCCAACCCCACTTTCCCTTTTGCACTGCCCTAGCAATTGTTACCCGTGAGGGCCCCATCCCTGCAGCAAACATCTGCCTGGGCCAAAGTTTCCATATGGCTTCTAAAATCTAGGCAGAGGTTCCCAAACCTCAATTCTTGACTTCTGTGCACCCACAGGCTCAATGCCACATGGAAGCTGCCAAGGCTTGGGGCTTCCACCCTCTGAAGCCACAGCCCAAGCTGTATGTTGGTCCCTTTCAGCCATGGTTAGAGTGGCTGAGACACAGGGCACCAAGTCCCTAGGCTGCACACAGCATGGGGACCTTGTGTCCGGCCTACAAAACTACTTTTTTCTCCTGGGCTTCTGGGCCTGTGATTGGAGGGGCTGCCATGAAAGTCTCTGACATGCCCTGCAGACATTTTCCTCATGGTCTTGGGGACTAACATTAGGTTCCTTGCTTCTTAAGCAAATTTCTGCAGCCGGCTTGAATTTCTCCCTAGAAAATGGGTTTTTCTTTTCTATCACATAGTAAGGATGCAAATTTTTCAAACCTCTATGCTCCGATTCTCTTGTAAAACTGAATGCCTTTAACAGTACCCAAGTCGCCTCTTGAATGCTTTGCTGTTTACAGATTTCTTCCACCAGATACCGTAAATCATCTTTCTCAATCAAGTTCAAAGTTCCACAAATCTCTAGAGCAGGGACAAAATGCCGCCAGTCTCTTTGCTAAAACATAATTGGAGTAAAAAGTCACCTTTACTCCATCCAGTTCCCAACAGGTTCCTCATCTCCATCTGAGACCACCTCAGCCTGGACCTTATTGTCCATATGGCTATCAGCATTTTGGATACAGCCATTCAACAAGTCTCTAGGAAGCTCCAAACTTTCCCACATTTTCCTGTCTTCTTTGGAGGCTTCCAAACTGTTCCAATCTCTGCCTGTTACCCAGTTCCAAAGTCACTTTCTTTTGGGTATCTTTTCAGCAACGCCCCACTCTACGGATACCAAATTACCGTATTAGTATGTTTTCACGCTGCTGATAAAGACATACTTGAAACTCGGAACAAAAAGAGGTTTAATTGGACTTACAGTTCCACATGGCTGGGGAGGCCTCAGAATCATGGTGGGAAACAAAAGGCACTTCTTACATGGTGACAGCAAGAGAAAAATGAGAAAGAAGCAACAGAGAATATCCCGGATAAATGCCCCTGGGTCTGTCCCACAACACGTGGGAATTCTGGGAGCTACAAGTTGAGACTTGGGTGAGGACAAAGCCAAACCATGTCAACTAGTAACATAATAAAACCTAAAGAGTTAATTTGCATGGACATCTCACTGTGACCACAGTCTTCTTTATGTCTATGTCTCCTTCAGTCCTCTTAACAATCTGAGGTCAATGTTATTAGGAACTCTGTAGTAGGATAATAGAAAAGTACAGGAAAGGTCAGAGAAATTATTTACCCCAGAGCTCACCATGAGGGATGAAGCCAGAAATCAAACTCAGATCTCTTTACCCAAAGCCCCTATTCTAAACACTGTAAGGAGCCACATTATTGACCACCAACATATTACTTTCTATAGAGAATAAATTATTAAACTCCATATGATTTTTCCCAGAAATAGCCCTGCCACCCCACGCCTAGTTATTCACTCAAGTAAATTAAAAACTTATGTTCGTGTAAAATTTGTACATAAATATTATTAGCACCTTTATTCATAGTTACCTAAAACTAGAAACAACCTAGATGTCCTTCAACAAGTGAATGGATAAACAAACTACAAGATGACCCTATTAAGTAAAAGTATTCAAAAATATAAAAGAACGAACTAAATTCACACAAAAGTGAATACAATTTAATGTTTTTTTACTAAGTAAAAGAAACCAAGCAAAAAATATTTACATATTCTATGACTGTTTTGATGTTACATTCCAGAAAATGCAAAACTACATGAATAGGGAACAGATCAGTGGTTGCCAAGAGTTGGAAGTTGAGGTAACGGGGCCATGTAGAGCTTTCTTAAGGTAATAGGACAGCTCTGATTGGTACTGGTGGATACATAATTTTATGCATTCATCAAACCCATAGAACTATACAACACAAGAGTAAATTTTATAAAATTTAAATATGTAAATTTTTAAAATATCTATCAACCAAGGTGTGAGGAGAACATAAGAAAGAATGCAGACTGTGACCAGTAAAAATAACTGTATTAAATTGCAGGACATAATCTCGCCGAAGAGGTGGGGAACAATTTCCTAAGTTACTTTGAAATATAGTGTTTTGGGGTGTCTCTGTAAGTCCCAAGACATAAAAACCTGTACACAAACATTGTATTTTACTTGACAAATTGTTTCTTACAGCAGCACATTTTAACAATCTGAAAATACTTAATATGTATATTAGGGTTGAACAAATAAGTATATTGTTGATAATGAGAGCCATTTTTCTCACTGTAGGATTAAGAAGCTACAAATAAGCAAAATGGGAATCATAGAATAAAGTTGTGGTGCTGAGTTGAAATTGATTATATCAATATGAATTCATGTTTATTTTCATAAATAGTCCATTAAAGAAATAAATATTAATCTGTGCCTATACATGAGTTAGCAAACATTTAACATTTTCTAGCTCTGTCCTCTGAAAGGACCCAGAAACATTGAAATCCCAGCAAAAATGAGCACACCTAGCTCCTAAATATTGTTTTTTGTTTGTTTGTTTTCTGTTTTTTGTTTTGTTTTGTTTTGTTTTTGAGATAGAGTCTGGCTCTGTCACCCAGACTGGAGTGCAATGGTGCAATCTTGGCTCACTGCAAGCTCCACCTCCCAGGTTCATGCCATTCTCCTGCCTCAGCCTCCCAAGTAGTTGGGACTACAGGTGCCCGTCACCATGCTTGGCTAATTTTTTGTATTTCTAGTAGAGACAAGGTTTCACTGTGTTAGTCAGGATGGTCTCGATCCCTTGACCTCATGATCCGCACACCTTGGCCTCCCAAAGTGCTGGGATTACAGGCGTGAGCCACCGTGCCTGGTCTTAAATATTGTTTTCTAATACCACTCTCCAAACAAAAGAAATAAGTGCTATCTGGAGAGATGGGGCAATTACAATAGAAACAATTACAACTAGACCTAAGAAATGATATAGGTAGCAACACAATAATAGTGGAGACTTCGAACTCCACTGACAGCACTAGATGGGTCATCAAGACAGAAAGTCAACAACAAAAAAAAATGGACTTAAACTATAGCCTAGAACAAATGTACTTAACATATATTTATAGAACATTCTACCAAACAACTGCAGAATATACATTCTATTCTATTCATCAGCACATGGAATATTCTCCAAGATAGAACATATGATAGGCCACAAAACAAGTCTCAACAAATTTAAGAAAATCAAAATTATAGCAAGTTCTCTCTCAGACCACAGTGGAGTAAAACTGGAAATGAACTCCATAAGAAACCCTCAAAACCATGCAAATATGTGGAAATTAAACAACCTGCTCCTGAATGATCATTGGGTCAACAATGAAATCAAGTTGGAAATTCAAAAATTCTTTGAACTGAATAATAAATAATGGTGACACAACTTATCAAAACCTTTGGGATACAGCAAAAGCAATGCAAAGAGGAAAGTTCATAGCATTAAATACCTACATCAAAAAGTCTGAAAGAGCACAAATAGCCAATCTAAAGTCATGCCTCAAGGAACTAGAGAAACAGAAATAAACCAAACCCAAACTCAGCAGAAGAAAATAAATATCAAAATCAGAGAAGAACTAAATGAAATTGAAACAAAAAAAAACACAAAAGATAAGTGAAATATAAAAATGGTTCTTTGAAAAGATAAACAAAATTGATACATTAGTGAGATTAACCAAGAAAAGAAGAGAGAAGATCCAAACAAGCTCACTTAGAAATGAAACGGGAGATATTACAACCAATAACACAGAAATACAAGAGATCATTCAAGGCTACTATGAACACCTTTACATGCATAAACTAGAAAACCTAGAGGAGATGGAAAAATTCCTGGAAATATACAACCCTCCTAGGTTAAACCAGGAAGAAAGTAGAAACTCTGAACAGATGAATAACAAGCAGTGCAATTAAAATGACAATTTAAAAGATACCAACAACAACAACAAAATTCAGCACCAGTGGGATTCACAGCTGAATTCCACCAGATGTTCAAAGAATAATTGGTACCAATCCTATTGACACTATTCCACAAGATAGAGAAAGAGGGAATCCTGCCTAAATTATTTCATGAAGCCAGTATAACCCTAATACCAAAAACCAGGGAAGGACATAACAAAAAAAGAAAACTACAGACTTACATCCTTGATGGCCAAAATCCTCAACAAAATATTGGCTAACAGAATCCAATAGCATATCAGAAAAGATGATCCACCATGATGAAGTGGGTTTCAAACCAGGGATGTAGGCATGGTTTTAAATATGCAAGTCAATAAATGTGATACACCACATAAATAGACTCAAAAACAAAAATCACATGATTATCTCAATAGATGCAGAAAAAGCATTTGACAAAATCCAGCATCTCTTTATGATTAAAACCCTCAGCAAAACTGGCACAGAGGGGACATACTTTAAGGTAATAAAAGCCATCTATGACAAATCAACAGTCAACATTATACTGAACTAGGAAAAGTTGAAAGCATTGCTCCTGAGAACTGGATGCCCACGTTCACCGTTTCTATTCAATATAGTACTGGACGTCCTAGCCAAAGCAATCAGACACGAGAAAGAAACCAAGGGCATTCCAACTGGTAATGAGGAAGTCAAACTGTCGCTGTTTGCTGATGATATGATTGTACATGTAAAAAACCCTAGAGTCTTTCAAAAAACTCCTAGAATGGTAAATTGAATTCAGCAAAATTTCAGGATCAAAATTAATGTATACAAATACGTAGCTCTGCTATACAACAACAGTGACCAAGCTGAGAATCAAATCAAGTACTCAACCCTTTTACAGTAGCTGGAAAAAAAAAAAAAAAAAAACTTAGGAAAACTACAAAACACTGCTGAAAGAAATCATCAATAACACAAACGAATGCAAATACATCCCATGCTCATGAATGGGTAGAATCAATATTGTGAAAATAACCATACTGCCAAAAGCAATCTACAAATTAAATGCAATTCCCATCAATATACCACCATCATTTTTCACAGAACTAGAAAAAACAATCTTAAAATTCATATGCAACTGAAAAAGAGCCCACATAGCCAAACCAAGACTAAGCAAAAGAACAAATCTGGAGGCAATACATTACCCCACTTCAAACTATACTATAAGGCCATAGTCACCAAAGCAGCATGATTCTGGTATAAAAGTAGGCATATGGTCCAATGGAACAGAATAGAACAGCCAGAAAGAAAGCCAACTACTTACAGTCAATTGATCTTTGAAAAAGAACAAAAACAGAAGATGGCGGAATAGGAACAGCTCCAGTCTCCAACTCCCAGCGCGGCTGACACAGAAGACCGGTGATTTCTGCATTTTCAACTGAGGTACTGGGTTCATCTCACTGGGGAGTGCCAGACGATCCGTGCTGGTCAGCTGCTGCAGCCCGACCAGC
>NW_012103476.1:6916858-6986560 GCF_000951045.1 Mandrillus leucophaeus
TGACGAGTTGATGGGTGCAGCACACCAACATGGCACAAATATACATATGTAACAAACCTGCACGTTATGCACATGTACCCTACAACTTAAAGTATAATAATAATAAATAAATTAAAAAAAAAAAAAGAACAAAAAGAAAAACTTGAAGTGGAGAAAGGACACCCAATTCAACAAATGGTGCTGGGATAATTGAGAAGCCACAAGTAGAAGTATGAAACTAGATCCTCATCTCTCACCCTATACAAAAATTGACTCAAGATGGATCAAGGCCTTAAATCTAAGACACCAAAACATACAAATTCTAGATGATAACATTAGAAAAACTCTTCTAGACATTGGCTTAGGCAAAGACTTCATGACCAAGAACCCAAAAGCAAATGCAACAAAAACAAAGATAAATAGATGGGACTTAATTAAACTAAAATACTTCTGCACACCAAGAGAAATAATCAGCAGGGTAAACAGACAACCCACTGAGTAGGAGGACATCTTCACAATTTATGCATCTGACAAAAGACTAATACCCAGAATCTACAAGGAACTCAAACAAGTCAGCAAGAAAAAACAAACAATCCCATCGAAAAGTGGGCTAAGGACATGAATAGACAATTCTTAAAAGAAGATACACAAATGGCCAACAAACATATGAAAAAAAATGTTTAACATCACTAAGTATCAGGAAAATGCAAATCAAAACCACAATGCTATACCACCTCATTCCTGCAATAATGGCCATAATCAATAAATCAAAAAATAATAGATGTTGACATGTATGTGGTGAAAAGGGAACACTTCTATACTGTTGACGGGAATGTAAACTAGTACAACCACTATAAAAAACAGTGTGGAGATTCCTTAAAGAACTAAAATTGGATCTACCGTTTGATCCAACAGTCCCACTCCTGAGTATCTACCCAGAGAAAAAGAAGTCATTATACGAAAAAGATACTTGCACACACATGTATATAGCAGCATAATTTGCAATTGCAAAAACATGGAACCAGCCCAAATGCTCATCAATCAATAAGTGGATAAAGAAAATGTGGTATACATACACACTACGGAATTCTACTCAGCCATAAAAAGGAATTTTAAAAAATGGCATTTGCAGCAACCTGGTTGGAATTGGAGACCATGATTCTAAGTGAAGGAACTCAGGAGTGGAAAACCAAACATCGTATGTTCTCAATCGTAAGTGGGAGATCAGCTATGAAGATGCAATGGGATTAGAATGACAAGATGGACTCTAGGGACTTGGGGGAATGGGTGGGATGAGGGTGAAGGATAAAAGACTACACACTGGGTATAGTGCACACTGCTTGGGTAATGGGTGCACCAAAATCTCAGAAACCACCACTGTAGGACTTATTCATGTAACCTAACACCACCTGTTCCTCAAAAACCTATTGGCATAAAAATTAAATTTAAAAGAAATTTTAAAAAGTTTTATGAGGCATAATTGACAATAAACTATAGATACTTAAAATGTAAAATTTGAAAAGACTGGGCATATGCAAACACCCATGAAACCATCACCGCAAACGTTAAGTATATCGTTTATCCCCTCAAATTTTCTCTTGCTTCCCTGTAATCATTCCCTCTTCCCATTACTTGCTCCTTTCCTTGAGCAAACACTGATCCCTACATGGTGTAATATTTTGACCTATGATACATACCAATGTCGTGTATTTAGACCCAAAACATAGAAGTATCACAAAAATTTGATTTTTTTTCTTTAAACAAAATTTACAGTTGTTTCATTGAATGTAAATTCCCTCTTCTAATTTTTTTAACATAAAAGTGAACCCACATCTATATTATGAAGTATATAATATAGTGTGTGTGTGTGTGTGCAAGATTACCCACATTATAACAAATTGTAAGGGTTCCCTTTTCTAATACATAACAATTCATAATTACTGTGTGGTTTTTAGGGCTTGAGTAATATGTTTGCAGTCCAGGTAGTAATTCAGTTTGTTTGCCTGGCAATTTGAGATAACTGCACCTGCCAACAGAACTCTAGATGTCACTCATTCTGTCACTACACTAGTATTGCCAGTACTATGACATCATGGCATTGCTTTTTCCAATCTACTTTCCAAAAGTAGAAAGTGATTCTTTCTACTTTTTCTTATTTCTTGCAGGAAACTCCAATAGTGTTATCTGCTTGTGAACAAATATATTCTTTTTTTGATGCCATCATGATGAAAAAAAGATAATGTATACATTGCAGGTTGAAATGCTTCTAAATTCCTATAGAAAAATTAGACAAGCCTAGCAATAATTTTAACAAGGATTAGATACAAAATAAAGGACATTTACAGTGTTTTTCACGTTTTTAAACAAATTCTTTGATGAAAAATAATGTAATTTCATACTCCTATAATGTTTTAAATTACGCTTTACATCTGTATTTTTGCTAAATATAATCAAATATTGTTCTCCAATAACTCTATAATGTTACTTCAATATGGAAAGTACTGAATCTGTACCTCCAGAGTTGAAGCTCCTTCACCAATACAGCAAAAAGTGTCAATAAGTGTTTGCTTTCATTCTTCCTATTATCAATGCTCCTTTTACCAACGTACCTGAAGTCACACTTCGTAAATAAATGTTCTCCCATTCTTTCCTACTTTTATCTTCTAGGTTTTTTATAAATATGGCTCTAACTAAGGATCTCTATTATATATAAAAGAGAGTTTAAAAGCATGAGCTTTGACATAAACTTGGTAGAAAATATTTGTAAACCATATATCTGACAAGGACTTAAAATTCAATATATGAGAAACTGACATGACTCAATAACAAAAAGGTAAATAACCCTATTAAAAAACAGGTAAAGGACCTGAATAGACATTTTTACAAAGAAGACATTTATAAAATGGCCCACAAGTGTATGAAAAGGTGATCAACATCACTAATCATCAGAGAAATACAAATCAAAACCACAGTAAGGTATCACTTCACACTGTTAGGGAGGCTATTGTCAAAAAGTCAAAAGATAACAAGTATTGGCAATGGTATGGAGAAAAGGTAGCCTTTGTACACTGTTGTTGGGGATGTAAGTTAGTATAACCATTTTTTTAAGTATGAACATTCATCCAAAATTTAAAAATAGAAATACTACATGATGCAGCAGTCTCACTTCTGGGTTGGCCTCCGAAGAAAATAAAGTCATTATCTCAAAAACATGTATGAACTCCAATATTCCTTTGCAGTATTATTCACAATAGCCGAGATATGGAAACAACATAAACATTTGTCAACATATAAATGAATAATGAAAATGTTGTATATATACATGTCTTATGTAAAATGAAATATTATTAAGTCTTTAGAAAAAAGTAAATCCTACCATTTGCAACAATTTGCAAGTCAAATTTATAGTAATAGAGAGTGGAAAGGAGGTTACAGGACAGAAGGAAGTAAAGGGGAGATATTGATCAAAGTTCATGAAGATAGATAAGATAGATAAGTACTAGAGACTTAATGTAAAGCATGGTGACTATAGTTAGTAAGAGTGTACTGTATACTTGAAATTTACTAACATGGTAGATCTCAAGTGATCTCACCACAAAAAATAAAATGGTAACTGTGAGATGATGAATATATTTATTAGCTTGATTGTGCTAATCATTTCACAATTAGTGTGTATATCAAAACATCACATTTTATAAAATTTAAGGGTATGCCCTTAAATACATATAATTTTTGTTTGTCAATCATACTTCAATAAAGCTGGGAAAAAACCTGAGTTCAAATTTCAGTTCCACCCTTTACTGGCTTTACAACTTTGGCCAAATACTTAAACTTTCTGTGCCTTAATTTTCTCTTTTGTAAAATATGGAACTTTAGGCATAGAGTAGCTATGACATTTAAGTGAGATAATGTATATGAAAGAGTAAGCAGTGCCTATCACATAGAAAATAGAAAATGATCAGTAAATTACTCTAGTCATGACTACAGGCATAATTACTGGTTATTAATTCGATGAAGAACAAGATTTATATTCAGATGTGATAATGCTCTTATCCAAACTAGAGACAAAAATACAGGCAACATTATATTTTACATTTTCCAATTCGAACATTTAAAATGTTACAGCAAAAGAACTAAAAATAGAAACCTTCACATGTGTGAATCTTTTCAAAAAAGTTTTAAAGGAGGTCAGCAAGTATTTGACTGAATGGACTAATACGAGAGACCACATGAATAAATTTCTGAGTCAAGGACCATATTTGAGCATGCTCCTGAAAAAATACGCAGCTGCAATAGAGTCGGCTCTGCTGCCTCTCACCTGCTGTGAATGGATCATAATGAGTGGGCACATAAAGGTATCCGATAATTATAAGTCTTCAGGATCTAACTTCTTATTCATCTCTGGCAGCTGTGTTATCTGAAAGTATAATTTTTATGCCACCTGCCGTGCAGCAGCTGAGTATTTCTGGCTTTCGAGGTAGGAGGCTTACAATTCACACTGTACTGTGCCTGCCCCCTGGGGTTACAGTGAATTGAACTAGAACGGTCCCATGTGAAGAATAAAATATTGTGCAGTGAATTCTTTAGTCTTCTACTTTAAGATAGGTGGCTGCACTAACTTTAAACATGTTGCCTCATATTCAAAGGAGGACATTTTATAGAAAAAGGACATTTTAGTTCATATCGAAGAGGAATGTCAATATTATGGAAATACGAACACTATATTTGCTTTTCCTCATTTTTATTAACACAAAACTATTTGAATTCTAGTTCTCAAAAGGCTTTTCAGTTAATATATCTAACATTAAAAATCAAATCTAGTTGAGGGCCAGTAAAACAAGTCATCAAAATGTACATTCTAGTTATCCAGATATCCGAGTTCTTAAAAACTCTTAAGGTTCTTGAAAAACTAAAATTCAAACTTTCAAGAAAAACCTTTAAAGTGTTTTCCTTAAACAAATGTTTTTTTAAAATCCCTTCAGCAATGATGTATTCACATATAAATACTAGTATATATGAAAGGCTCTTATTTTATAAAACCAGCATAGAAAATGATTTTGTAAATGTGCTTTGAAATCTCAACTTTTTATTTTTCCCCACAATCTTATAAAAACATAACAAAGTATCTATAAATCAATGGGGAAATTGCATGTTAATTTAATCAGTAAGATAAATATTGAATCCTTTGTTGTCTTATTTTATCGGATATTTTTTACTTCAAATGTCAGCAATTCAACATTTATTCCAGTGGATGCGATCAGTAATGTAAGCCTTCAAAAGAGAAGACAATCCAAAAAAGTATTTTCATTATATTCCCACATTTATATTTGAAGAGGAGTGTGTATTTACAATGCTGGAAAACTGGTGACATTCCTCATTGTTTCTCTGTATGTGAATACATCAGAAAAGAACCTAGAATTACCAGTCTCCCTCATTTTCGGAGCTATTTTCAGTTTTACTTCTATGTAAAAGCCTTTTGTTGGTGCTGAATCTAATTTTATTAAGAGAACTCGAAATTCTTTACTTTCTAATAAAAGATTACATGCAATATAAACAGAAACAAAATCATATAAGACTTTCCCAAATTTTGGAGAACTGAGAAGAGAGAAACTCAGAGTAAAACCACGTTATCTATTGTCTAATTATGCTTATGAGAGCTTAAATACTTGCAAAAAGCAAGTTGTTAAACATACCATAGAGTCAAAGAGAGTTAAAAACCATCTTCATTACAAAGATGGCAAAACAGTCAGGCTCATGTAGATGGTTGTTGTACTAAGGAACTTTTATTTAATCTGTTTGACACTAGTCAGTTCCCACGTGGTTCCTTAAAACTGATCATACTTGCTAATGCTTATTTATCAAAACCCAAAACCTAAATAGATGAAAAATATGCTTATAGGACATTGGGGATGCCAACAAGTTTGAGTTGCCTCCCAAAAGTCCAGAAACCTAATTTAGAAACTTCTCATACCTAAAACTACCCTTTGGTCAAGGTGATTCAAAGATTCAGTGTTTTTTACCACAGTAGCCCACATTTAACAAAAAATTTTAGACATCTTTTTCATAAAACGTTTATTCTTTGCTAACCTAAAAGTCCTTTTAATTATACTCCTGCATTAAAACAGCATCTCATGTAAGAATAAGACAGCTGACATTTTTTTAAATTTCACAGTAAATAATCGTATATTCTTTTTCCTTTAGTTTAGTTAACCATTTTCTTTCTTGTTATTTCACACTGATTAAAACAGAGCTAAAGATACCAAAAAATTTAATTTAAAAAAACCTGTGTGGATTAGAAAGTAGCAAATGTTTGTCCATAGGCTAGAGACAAAGTAGTATGTCTCCTCCCTGTAGTGAAACTCCAGTCTCTGAACAGTGGGTCTAGAAACTGTGTATGTGTGTACCCACACCTAAGCTACTGTTCAGAAAGGGTCTGTTTTTACTGTAGCTAAACTTTCACAGCATTCTGAGCAGAGGGGCAGAGAGAGCCTGGAATTTTATATTACATTTAAGCCTAGAGATGGCAAAAACCATTATTAAGTATATTTAATACTTGAACAACACGGGGGTTAGGAGAATCAACCATCCAACACAGTTGAAAATGCATGTAAAATTTTGACTTCTCAAAAACTTAACTAAGAGCCTACTGTTGACTGGAAGGAAGCCTTGCCACCAAATTAACATATGTTTTGTATATGTATGATATACTGTATTCTCACAATAAAGTAAGCTAGAGAAAAGAAGATGTTATTAAGAAAATATTAAGAAAGAAAAGATACGTTTACAGTGCTGTACTGTGTTTATCAATACCATAAATTTACACCACCTTTTTATAAGATCAATCATCTGCCTGAAATGGTAGACAACCAAAGCTGCAGACCTCAAACTATAGTACATATCAAGTGACTCAACTTTTTATTGTAATGTCATGACTTTTCTCTGTTTGGGGGAGCACTTCTAGTATCACTGGTAGCACCTCGTATGAGTCCCATGGTGTTTTTCAACGTTTATGATACTGCACTAAACACAATGGGAAATATCTGAGAGCTTCCAGAAATCCCTTTTTTCTATAATAAGCAATTTGCTGGAGAGGCAAACTGCTCACTTGGACATGATTAGCCTCGCCTTGGATACTTGCAACACTGAGCTCACCACAATAGCGACAAAAAGTGGCTATCAAATTATTATACTAGCACAAAATATACTACAGAAAATTTTATGAAGTTTATGATTTCATGAAAATTTTATGAAATTTTATGATTTAATATGGCATCTTTATATTTATTTACATTTTCTCCATTATGAAAGACACCATGTATGTTCTCTAAGTATTTGTGTGCATACATTTTGATAAATTTTAACTTTTTATAATAGGTTTGTGTATATTTTATGGTAGTAAATGATAAAATAGACTAGAACCTACATCTATTTTATGCATTAATGACATATCTTTTTCTTAATTTGATGATATTTCTATGCTATGCAGTTTGCAAGTTTTTTCAAATCTTTGTTAATCTAAAAATAATACAATCTCTGTATTTACTGAAAAAAAATCTACATATAAGTGGGTCTATGCAGTTCATATTCACGTTGCTGAAGGATCAACTGTATTTACCATCAAGGACATAAGGTAAGTCATATTCATACCTACCCACAAATACATTAGCTGCGCACAAAGTTAAAAGGAGATATGCCCCAGTTGTTGTGGGAGTTCACGGAAGTAAGATTCTGGGAAGAGTCCATAAAAAGTACAATGGTTGATTTTATATGGCAACTTAGGCCATAAGGTTCCTAGACATTCACTTACATTCTGTTCTAGGTGTGTCTGTGAAGGTATTTTGGGATGAGATTGGCATACAGCATATGAATGAATCAGGAGATTAAATATTTAAAACACATTGCCCTCCCCACCATGATTGTGCCTCAACCCATCTTTTGAAGACCAAAATAGAACAAAAAGCCAGAGAAGGAGAAGATTTGCTCTATCGACCTGTCTTCAAGCTGGGACATCAGTCTTCTTCTGCCTTCCAACTTAGATGGAAATTTATACCATCAGCTCTACTGGTTCTCAGGACTCAGAATGGAGCTCTCCTGTCAGCTCTCCTAGATAAGGAGACCCAGATCCCTCTCCCGTAACACACCCCACTTCATGTGCAGATTTCATCTGCTGTTCGTTGTGCTACCCTATGGGAACTGGGGTTCAGGGAGCTGGTGCAATTGCTGATACTCTGGCCATTGCCATTCCTGTGAATGAAGAGTCCTTTGCCTAACCCAGGAGTCTCCTCTCTCATGTCTACATCCATTAAGCTGTAGTTGACTAAATTGTTAGCTTGAATGTAAGGTAAAATCTCAGGGCCTTCCCAGTTCTTGACAGGTACTAACTAGTTACTTCTTTCTATTATTCTCTATTACATTAGTTAGCATGGACTAAGCTAAGCTGCAGTACCAAAGAATATTTTAATGCAGCATCTCATCCAGACAAATTCTGCAGTGGTTCTAGGTGAATCTCCAGAGCATCTGTCCTCCACATGTAGACTCTACCTCTGGCTGCTTCTTTCTGACGTTTTCTCCTTATAAACTGTTGCTGCCACAATTTATGAGAAATAGCTGGCTGGGAAGTTGAACTTCAAAAACCAAATGCTTTCCCCCATGAGTGTCATGTGTCACTCCCTCCCACGGTCATTGGTCAAAGGAAGTTACCCAGGCACAGTTAATATTAAGGAGTAGGCAAGTGCAATCTCTCCATGTCCCTGGAGGTAGAGGAATGAGATTAACATATGAATGTTTCATATTCAATGGAGAAGAATATTTATAAATAGTAAAAGTGGTTACTATGACTCTTACATTACTTTTTATTTTACAACTTTAAGCTCTTTTTAAATTTATTTTAATTAATTTTTAGGGTTTCTTGCTTTATTGAGGTATGACTGATAAATACAAACTGTATATATTTCACATGTACAATGTGCTGTTTTGATATATGTATACATTGTGAAATGATGACCATAATCAAGCTAGTTAATGTATCCACCACCACCTCATGTAGTTACCTGTTGTGAGTGTCTGTGATGAGAACACTTAAGATCTATTCTTTTAGCAAATTTCAAGTCTATAATACAGTATTATTAACTGTAGTCATTATGTTGTACATTGGATCTCCGCATTTATCCTGCATATCTGAAACTGTTCCCTTTGGTCAACATCTCATCATTCCTCCCACCATCACCCCCCAAGTTCCTGGCAACCAACATTCTACCCTCTGCTTCGATGAGTTTGACATTTTTAGATTCTAAATAAAAGTTAGATGGTGTAATATTTGTCTTTTTGTGCCTGGCTTATTTCATTTAGCATGACGTCCCCCAGGTTCAACCATGTTGTCAGAAATTTCAGGATTTCTGTCTTTCTTGAGATGGAACAATATTCTATTGTGCGAATGCATCACATTTTCTTTATTCATTCACTCATCAGTGGACACTTAGATTGTTTCCATGTCTTGGGTATTGTAAATAATGTTGTAGTGAACACAGGAGTGCAGATATCTATTTGAGATAGTGATTTCAAAAAGTTAAAAGTAGAACAATTTTTACGATCCAATAATTTCACTGCTGGGTATATATTCAGTGGAAATTTTTAAGCTTCTTGTGGGCAGAAATAGTCTTACTCTTTTAAATAATTCTCCACAATGTCTTACACAGCATAATCACCTAAGCATTCATTTTACTGATTAATTTTTATTTAATCTAAAAAACTGCCATCTTTATAGAGTTATAAGAGGCAGGCAATAACAGCTGAAATGAGAATAATCAGCCCTTTGAATTACAGCCTTGAAGATGAATGTCTAGGCTATGTAAGCAGATTGTTCACAGTAGAGGGTGAGAAACAGGGTAAACCTTTCCCATATTTTGGTGTGATTGATAATAAGCTGAAATACTAGCAGATCTAGGGCTTGTCTAATGGTAACTCTGCTTTAAACCTAGAATTTCATTATTCATCTTTAGGTCAATGTTTCCCAAAGTGCTAAGGTATGAATAGGTGTCATATGGCAAAGTAAGGGTCTGTGGTCAACTAACTTCAAGAAATTCTGGGATTCACAAAGCTAAAGAGGTCTATTTACTGCAGGGCTTCTCAGAGCCTCCAACATGATTTATTTAAAGCACTCTGTGAATTAATTGAGGAAGATATACTACTTGCTAAAGTATTTATGTGGACATCTTAGCTTGTGTCGTTCCCAAAAGCAGAGATTGTGTATTTGGGAAATGATCTCAGGGAGCAGGTTTGAGGAACCAGAAGAGTAGAAAAAAGAGATAAGCAAAAAAAAAAAACTAATAAGATTTGTATTACAAATGTGTTGTTGTGAGTAACTAGGGCTAGGTTTATCTGGGAGCTTCTGAAATGGCTTATGAAATGAGACTAAGAACTCTACAACGTGGCAAGCAAGGGGCAAGCACTTATCAATTCCCTCCAGGCCTAGGGTAGCCTCACAGGTATTGTCTTCCCCACATTTCCAGTGTTTGTGTATGTGAGCATAGAGTGTGTTCTCTTAGACCTTACACTCTGCATTATCAAGGGAGCCCAGAGGATACGGTGAGAGGCATGTGGAACTGGCTTGAGGAAGGGGTACTGCCTGGTTATACCTATTCTCAGCCTTTCAGAGCATGCTCAAAACCAGCTGCTGCAGCAGCTTCTGGAAAAAAAAAGTTGGGACCAGAATGATTTGCAGTGGTATACAATGGTTTTTAATAAAATGCCAGGCATCTCTTTTCAGAAAGCATACTACAAAATTACTTTGGAAAAATCTAATGAAAGTTTCCTCTACTATAAAAGTAGAGGAAAAAAACTACCATACAAGTTGAAGACATAACAAAATATAGTATATGGCTAACAAATGTTCTTAAATACAAAAAGATACTTTAAAAATTTTGTTAAGATGATAGATCTTATGTTAAGTGTTCTTAACACACACATGCGAGTGCACACACACACACACATACAAACCAAAGGGATACACAGAATAAAATAAACATACCTATTTTTTTTATTGCTGTGATGGTATCAGGGATATTTGCATATGTCCAAACACATTGAATAGGACACATTAACTATGTTTAGTTATTTGTAAATATATAGAGAGACTGCATTTGTGTGTGTGTGTGTGTGTGTGTGTGTGTATGTGTGTAGTGTAGCCCACACCCGCACTTTTTCAGAATTTTTAAATTTCTTTTTCAAGTAATTCTAACTATGACCTAAACGGTAAAGGACTCACATTCTGAAGCAAAACAAACCTGGATTAGTAATAATGACTCTTCCTCGAATTTGAAAGCAAATAAAGTTGTAAAGAAAATTCTAATTGTTGTTTTCTAGTGAAAGCAACACTGGCTGCAGCAAACTGTTTATCGTTGTTGTAAAATGCATGAAAATCTGTTTATTTTTACAAATAATATCTTATTTTCTATAAAAAGCTTTCTATCCTCAATTCTTAGGTTTTTACATTATAAAGACATTCATAGAATCTAATAAGATTATTATTACTTCCACAAGTGTAACATCTGTAGCTCAATTAAAAGCAAGACTACAGAAGCACCATTCAACAATACAAGCATTCTCAAGTTGTGTACACAAGGATAAACATCCATTAAGTAATCAGTTTAAAAGAGAGGTGCTATGAGGGAGAAACAAGAAAACAACAATCAAGAAAAGCAGTTTTAAAATGAGAGAGAATGATAAGCTAGAAAATTGACTTCTAATACACTAGGGCAGGCAATTTTTTTTCATACATATATTTGAAGTCCTTAGTACTGATTTTTTCTACATGTTTGACCAAAAAATTATTTTCTTAATGTTTCTAATTATTTTCTCCTAAATATTACATTGAAACGTAATTTTCAAAATGAACTTTGTCATTGAGTCAGTTTGGAAATGATGGAAAATGGAACAAGACCATCATTAATTACGTGTTCCTGGATGGTTTAAGTGTTCTCTTTCCTCACCTGCCAGATGGCAGTAATAATGCTTGCTACCTAACAGGGCTATGGAATTCCCAGATGAACGGTGTTATGTGAAAGCAATATGCAGTTACTGTCTCAAGAATGCGGGTCAAATACTTTCCTGCAGGTAGTAATGAAGTTGTTTCCCTGTCATTGTGTTTTTATACCCATGAGTTTGAATTGAGAGCTTTTCATTTTTTTCAAGCCTGATATCAAATATACTTCTTACTTTAACCTATGGGTTAATATACCATTTGATCTAAGTCTGTTTTCCATATCCAAATCTATTATATATGTGAACAGAATTCCACAATATCACTGACAGTAAACATTCAGACTCTGAAATTCAAGTTTCAGAAATACATTCAACTAGGTGTATCAAGATGTAAATTTTCAATGCTGCAGCCTGCATTAGTGTCGTTCATTATAATTACAAAATACCATTGTTAAAGAAAAATTGCACCTGTCAAGATGAGCAAACAGAAATCATTATTCCAACACCATTTCCAGCAACAAGGGAAAGAACACAGACCAACTCCTAATATTGAGCTCTGCTAAAACAAAGGGTCAGAAAGGACATGAACAGGTCCTTTTCAAAAGAAGACATACGTGCTGCCAATAGTCATATGAAAATATATTCAACATCACTAATCATTAGAGAAATGCAAATCAAAAATCACAATGAGACACCATTTCACACTAGTCAGAATGGCTCCTAATGAAAAGTCAAGAAATAGATGCTGGCGAGGTTGTAGAGAAACGGGAATGTGTTTATACTGTTGGTGGGAGTGTAAATTAGCTTAACCATTATAGAAATGTTCAGTGTGGTGATTCCTCAATAAGTTAAAAACAGAACTACCATCCAACCCAGCAATCTCATTACTGGGTTTATAACCCAAAGAAATACAAACTGTTCTATCATAAAGACAACAGGCACCCATATGTTCACTATGGCACTATTCAGTATAGTAAGGACATGGAAACAACCTAAATGCCCATCAATGGTAGACTGGAAAAGAAAATATGGTAATATTCAGCATGGAATACAATGCAGCCATAAAAAAGAATGAGATCATGTCTTTTGCAGGGACATGGATGAAGCTAGAGGCCATTATCCTAAGCAAACTAATGCAGAAACAGAAAACCAAATACTACATGTCCTCACTTATAAGTGGGAGCTACATGATGAGAACACATGGACACAAAACGAGCAGCAACAGATACTGGGACCTACTTGAGGATGGAGGGTGGGAGGAGGGAAAGGATCAGAAAGAAAAAATAACTATTGGGTACTAGGCTTAGCACCTAGGTGACAAAATAATCTGTCCATCAAACCCCCATGACACAGTTTACATGTATAACAAACTCGCACATGTACCCCTGAACCTAAAATAAAAGTTAAATTTAAAAAAGAGCTGGGATAGGTGGATGTTAGGCTTTCCCTGTTTGCTAATTGGCTTTACCCAATGGAAAAGAAACTTTCTCCTGTCTTTATGGGTAATTTTACAACTTGAAATAAGATGCCCATAGAAGTTAAGCTCCTACCTTTGCAAGGAGAAGGGGAGATGGGATTCTATCTTCCCTGATTATTACATTTCAAAGGGATGGTTCCCAGGAGCTTTAGAAAGACAGTCCTGGACTGAGAAACTGGCAAAAGGCTTTTTTAAAAGATTTACATCTCAAAGGGAAATAGAAAAAAAAATTAATTACAAGTTTTCTAAAGTGAATGGTGAGGCCTAGAGCTAGGAAGAAACCTGTCTAAGGTTTTGTCAAGCCGTGGGGAGAGGAACGTGAAAACTGTCTTGGTCACTGTCAGTGTGCAAAAACTTAAGCCAATTTTATCTCCTGTTCTCCAGGCATTGTGGCATGAGCCTGTAATCCAGGTTACTTTGGAGGCTGATGTAGTAGAATCGCTTGAACCCGGGAGGTGGAGGTTTCAGTCAGCCTATCTTCAATGAGTCAAAACACACAAAATATGTTTGAAAGGTCACTTGTGGAAAAACACTTGCTAAGAAAACAACCCTTTGTTTTGAAAACTAGTGAGGGGAAAGGAATCTGGCATTCACTTTGCCTTTCCTATTGAAACTACACAACGCTGGATAACCAGAGAGTTAATGAAGTGAATTTTTTCTTTACAGAAGTATTCCAACTAATAAATCAAGGAGAAATTAAAGAATCTGGTCATCATCTTGTAACCCTAATGAATTAATGGATCTAGTCATTGAGTCTATCAGTGACTGCTAGTGTCACAAAAAGGAAAAAAATCAATCATTAAGTTTCTCCTGATAAAAGAAAATATTGCCATCTATGAAACCAGCTTGCCAAATAACTAAGCCTGAATCTCATTAAACTTCTAGGTCAATCCATCAATAAGTAGAAAAACCAGAGGACAGAGGTACATGTAACACTACAATAGGAAGAAGAAAACAACAAACATATGTATATGGGGACAGGTGGAGAGAGAGAAATTGTGAGAGAGAAAATAAACCAGGTTTAAAATGCTTAGATATATAAAAAAGTACAAAACTAAATTACAGTGTCACTTATGTGGAAAATAAATGTAAGCAATAAATTAGCAGGAAGCCCAAATAGTGGTAACTTTTGTTGGGAGTGGCAGTGGTGAGGTTTCACTGTGCTGGAGGGCCCATGGAAAGTTTGTGAAACGGCTGGGGATGTTTAATCTCTTGATTTGGATGGTGGTTACAAGGATGCACGTCTTACAGTTCATTAAACTGTGCATTTATTTTGTGTGGTTTTCTGACTTTATATAATATTTGACTATTAAGAATATTAAAATTTTCTAAAATAAGTTTAGGAAATAATAGGTTAAACACCATTAAATAGGTTTCTTTAATGTAGTTGCTCTTGGGCCTCGAAAATGCTATTGCATATTGTAAATTGTTAACAGTGAATTAGCTTGCAACATTTAACAATCTAATTTGGCCAAGGAACACTTTTTTCCCAAGACAGCTTTTAGTAGTTTTCAGGACACTAGTGTTCCCTGAAACACAGCTCAAGAAATGCTCCTCTATTTAATACATCCGTGTAGAAAATTAGTATCCTGGGTCCTTTAAAAATATATATATTGTATTGAAATAGCAATTATCTAATAACAAGGACTTAATTTACTAAACACTCAGTACAAACCATTTTAAACACTTCATGTTTAAAATGCCGGTATAACGTTTTATTTCAACTGAGAAAATTCCAGTCATTGCCGTGCATTGGAAATAGAATTGCAATGACTGGTTTTCTGGCACTATCCGTTGCTTTCTTGATCATTAAAATAGAAATAATCCTTTTCAATAGGAACAATGAGCCTATGGTTTAATAGGAGAATACAAAATTAAGGTCAACAAAATTAAAATCTCATAATTATTGTAGTTTTATAATACACTTTTGTTGAATACTGTAAAAATCGTACCTATGAAAAGTTCACTTAATTTATACTAATTAATTATGTTCCACCATAATGTCTCATCATGCAAGATGAAGATGACAAGTTTTAAAGGAAACTTGCCAAGAGTGCAGGAATCCAAACTGACCTCCCCATATGCAACCAAAATTTTCTGCCAATGTGTTGTGTGTTTCATCAAGACAAAGTACATTCAGGAGGTAAGATAGTCCCAGTATAGGCCAGGAAGGTAGTGTAGAGGAGATATAAATGGACAGGAATGCTGAGAGAGATGAGATAATCTCAGTGTATGCTGAGGGCACTAATGCTATGCAATGTGGACCAGATTTAAATGAACAGAGGCCCTGGGGTCTAAGCTAATGCTCCTTCCAGGGGACAGGTTTCCATCACTAAAGACAAAGAAATTATTCAAACTAGCTAATTTTTTAAGTGGGGCTTTTTGTCCCTGTTTTGCCCAAAAGATAAGGGCAAGTAAGCACTAGGAATTTTCAGTCTAAGTTTGTTTTCCATAAAATCAAAGTATTTGAGAAATTAATTTTTTATGTTAGAAGTAAGAAATTAATATGAAGAAGGTCATGTCAAAAGAACTCTCTGAAATATAAAATTAGATTATGGGTACCCAAGTGGTCTTTAACACCATTTCCTATTGTGCCACAGAGTGATAGTAGGCCTCTCAGTTCCTGTCCCTCTTTTAAAAATCTCCATAAAAATGTCCCTTCTCTTTATTATAAAAAGAAATTCGTATAATAAAAATTGTAATAAAAGCCTTGTTTTAAAAATAGAATTCATCTCATCCATTATAAGTTTGAAAATTAACTGTACTAAAGCTTTGCCCTATCAAAGTGCTTAGGGAGCCAAGCGAGGGGATTACCTGTGTGAGGGAAAGCTTTTGGGAATGAGATCTGTTAGATATATTCAGGTAACCAGACCCTACATGTCAAACTACAAAAGTGTGTGAATTGTGATGAGGTATGGCCTCATTTTACTAACTTAATATTGACTACTAATGTGAGGCAAATGGTAGTGTTTGACTGAGATTTTTTTCTTTCTTTCTACTTCAGAAAACACTATTAGTGAGCCATTAAACAAAAACTAAAGTCTACAAAAGAGATACGCAACTGTCTCTAAACCCTTTATTACTATGCATAATTATAGCACGTATTAAGTACATTATGAAGCTAAACTAATGCACTTGTAACTATGATTGAAACCATTTCAGAAGTTGTTATAATGAGTTAAATGCATTCATTCATTCATTCATTCAATAAATGTTTACTGAGGGCCTTCTAAATGCTAGACATTGAGTGTGCTTGCCACTGGGGATCAACAGAAAAACAAACAGCATCGTTCTTGCTCTCTAAGCACATGAAGTCATGAGAGAAAGTCAGAGGAGTAAAGACACAATCAGTATTCCTTTAAGCAGTGAGTGCTGCAGCTGTAGAAACACAGTGTGTCTAGGAGTGTCCAGTGCCCGGGGAATCTAACTAGGACTTTACAAATGAGAGGAGACTCCTAGAGAAAGTGTCTTCTGGGTTAAAAAGGAATTGACCAGGCAAAAATAGGACAGAAGCACTCCACGCAGGAAAAATACGTACAAATCCTTTCGGCAAAAGAGAGTGGGAAGTATTTGGGTGATGGGAAAATACTAATCAGCTGAAGCCCAAGTGGAAGGGGGTTGGCAGAGAGAGGAAATAGAGGTGGGCAGAAGGGGGACAGGGCTCCTTGTGATGCTTGATGCTCATCCAGAGCGCCATGGGGATCCCCCCGAAGATTTACATGACAGTGAGTTAGTCCTTTTTTTTTTTTTTTTAAACTCAAATAGCCACTTTACAGACCTACTATTTGTTTTAACCCAAAACGTGGTTTTTAAGAATGACTCTAGACTTATTTGTCTCTTACTGTATACTAGCAAATGGGAAGAAGCATAAATGAACACATTTTAAGAAAAAAAAGAAAACGACAAGCTTAATGGGGAAGACTGATCCAACATAAAGTAAGTCCATTGACATAGTAAGCATCTTTGTAGTTGGACTTAGAACATTTTGTTAATACTTTATTTAGTTATATAAGTATTTTGTATAATCATTTCTATCATCTCTCTATTCCCTGGATTTAACTTTATTTCTGACTGAATCATGTCCTATAATTAACAAGATATTTGGGTGTTTCTTTCATTACAGCATAAGAGCCTTTAATCCCACAATCAGCATAATAACATAATGTTTAGGTGATACTTTCAAAATGCATCTTTGAAAAGAACATGAAGCTGAAATTTTCCATGGTATTAGGAAATTTAAGGTAAATACATAATGTTCTCAAAAAGTATTTCAATTTACTCAATTTTCCAATTTATTCATTTAGAGAGTTCAACTTGTTAATCAATAAATGTGCAAATAAAGCCGATAACAACTTCAATCTCGCTATGAATCAGTTTCTCCGCATTACACAATTTCTGATTCAGTGTTATAACTGCACCATAGCTTCACACACACACACACAAAAACTGGAGAAAATTGATGCCTTCATTTAACTTATATTTCTAATAGGACATTAGCTCTCCCTGATGAGAGGGCAATAGAAACAGTGCATCATATAAGCACAGGGCCCCAGTTGGCTTTGTTTTAACTGAGACATTTTTAAGTGGGTTTGGAGCTAAACCTAAGAATAGAAATACCTTTAAAAAATATAATAAGGGTGAGAAATTATTTCTCTTTCTGATATAACAGTGATTTTGTAAAATAATTTCTTAAACGTGTAGACTAACTTTTCTAATAATCCTACAGCATTTCTAGAACATTGGCAAACCATACCCAAAAGTGTCGAAATATGTTAAAATTCAATATACACATTGCTACTATTAATCTTCTAAGCATAAAATTTCCCTAATATCTATGTCAGTGAACAGACTAAACATTTTTATTCCAATGACTGTACTTACAGCCATCAAAATATTAAGCATTAATTAATTAAGTCTTAAAAATCCCACTCTGTTCCAGGTTTAAAAAAAAAAGCAACTCACAAAATAAAGAAGACTCAGTCTCTGCCCTTCAGATAGTTGAAGTGACAGACACATAAGCACAGTTACAGAACAATGTGCCCTCACAATCAGAGGTATGCATAGGCAATGTGAGAGCAGTGTTTAAAGGTAATTTTTGTCCCATCATCTCCATTTCTGTTAAGCTACTTAACATTTCTACTATAATTTACCTAATGTTTTAAAACATTTAAATTACTTGCTTTTTATTTAAATACATTGCCTTCCGAATGAAAAGTTACTTCTCTACTCCATCATCATCACTTGCCATTAAAATAAGTAATCATATGAGTAGGTAGATAGACATTTATAATACACAATTTTGCGTCTCTGAAATATCTCATTTTCTACATTTTAAAATTTGAATAAATAAATAGGCCTCCTTCCTTAAATGATAAGAATTAAATTCAAGATTTAACAAACAGTAAGAGAATGGAAAATTTACAAACATTTACTGCTCATTGGCCCCACGTCAGCAGTCATAAAGTGCATTTGTCTACTTGGCCCCTTTGGATAAACCCAAATATAGAAAAAATGACATGTTGTGTTGCGTACAACCAGCTTATCCTGGAAGCAAACATGAAAGGTCAAAACTTGCCCCCCAGTCCCATTTTCAGGTCTTGTTCTTCTGCTCGTTCTCCTACAAGGAATGGAATGGTAATTACCCCCATAAGTAAAGTACAAAATAGCCAAAAGATATGGAAATAATTTTCGTGACAAGGATAACCTAAGGAGAATATTGCTGCACAAGAAATCCCTCAGCTCCTCCCCTTTTATTTACTCTTTCAGGAAATTTGTTTTCTTTTTAAAATATTGCTCATAGAACAATTTTAATTTGTTAAAAACATAACATCACAAAATAATGAACTCTAAACTATTTGGAAATATACAGATACAAAATGCTTATTTCAGTCCTCCGTTGCCATCTTTCAGGAATAATTAATCTATAATTTTTTATCTCCCTAGATGTTTTTCTACATTTACATAAAAATAAATACGTATATTTATATTATCTATACATACATATCTACATCAATATAGGTAGATGATACAGATACAAGTATAGATATAGATGTACAGATATAGATAATGGGAATATATGGTCAAAAACAGTTTCTATTACTTATATTCAAAGATATCCAGGAGTACTTACTGAAAATTGTGGAACCATTTATTAAATGGAATTTGACAAAATAGAATATTAATTTAAATTTCATTAAATGTATATTTTGATTTTAAAATATTGCTATCTTGATCATGCAAGTCTTCCCATCTAAGAACTTGGTCTGATTCAGGTCATGTTTTTTGACCTTTCTGAGAATTTTAGAGCTTTCTTTATGTTAGAAACCTTAACAATTTTCTGGGGATTTCACAGTTCTTGTTGGTTCTTTAAATGTAACTTAATTTCTGTTCCATATTTTAAAGTTTATTACTGGTATAAATAAAGGACTAATATTTTTATGTATTTATCATATAGGTAGTATTATTGTAACCTCACTCACTAATTCTAATATATTTAATTTTTTTCATTTTCTAGGAATATATACATGTATTTAAAAATACCTTTGTTTCTTTTTTCTAATATTTAATGTTGCTTTGATTTTCACTTAATGAATTTTGGTAGCTTATCTGATCCATTTGTAACCAAACATAGATGAAAAAATCTACACAATTTCTTTAAACATATTACATGGGTTTTCAATACTGCCTGGCAATCTCTTTTCATTTCTTCAGTTCATCTCTCCCCAGTCTTTCAGATGATTATTGCATACAAACATATCTATTCTCCAACATCTCGCCTTTCTAATTTTTAAGTAATGACTTTGAGGCATATTTTAACAAGAAAATAGAAGTATTTTATAAGATATTTATAAAATATCTACCAAATATCGAATATTTATAAAAATCTGAACATTTATAAAATATCCACCAAAGCTCTTTCAGCTAATTCAAAATACTACTGTGTCCACTTTTCTTCCCATTCACCTTTTTTTTTTTTTTTTTTGAGACAGTCTCACTCTGTCGCCAGGCTGGAGTGCAATGGCATGATGTCGGCTCACCTCCACCTCTAGGTTCAAGCTATTCTCCTGCTTCAGCCTCCCGAGTAGCTGGGACTACAGGTGTGTGCCATCAAGCCCAGCTAATTATTATTATTATTTTTTTTTTGTATTTTTAGTAGAGACGGGATTTCACTATGTTGGCCTGGATGGTCTCGATCTCTTGACCTCGTGATGTGCCCAACTCAGCCTCCTAAAGTGCTAGGATTACAGGCATGAGCCACTGCACCCGGCCCCCCTTCTCTCTTAAACCTACTCTAATTAGGCTTTCCTCCCTACTGCTGCATGAAACCACTCTCATCAAGAATAACCAAACCTCCCTGGTTTACATTAAATAGCCCTTAATCCTCACCTTTCTCGACCCTCACAGCATCCTATACAGTTGTATGCTCCATCCTCTTGGCCCATTGTCTCTGCTTTGTGTGAGACGCACCACTCTCAGCACTCTTTCCTTCTACTTGCTTGCCCTTTCCTCTCAGCCTTCATTGCTAGCCCTTTGTCTTCTCCCAGTCCTCTAAATATTGGCATATCCCAGAGCTCAGTCTACAGCCCTCTCTCTTCTCTTCCCTACCCACTCTCATTTTCCAGACGGTCTCATGTAGTCCTTGACTTTAATTACCTACATTTATACCTTCAATCTCAAATTCACCTCTGAGATGCAGAATCGTGTACAATTGCCTGCTCTGCATTTAAGCTTGGATACCTAATTGAGAACCAGCTACAAGCCATCCAAAACAGAATTCCAGATTTGACCCTCTTCCCAATCACATATACATGTCTGTGTTTTGTAACTAGATAGATAGACAGATAGGCAATGCACACCAAGTCCGACCACTCTTACCACAACCATCTCTACTTTTCCCCAATAATCTCCTAATGGATCTCCTTGCTTCAACTCTTCCCTTTCTACAGTAGCCAGTGTGATCTTTTAAAAATACAAATAAAATAATATTATGTCCCCCAACTGCCCTTCCCATTAAACATAAAATAAAATCCAAAGTCTTCTTATGGCCCGTAATGATCCACATGAGCTTCCCTTTCCCCAACCCTGTACCTCATTAAGCTCATTCCCTACTTCTCCTGCTCACAATGAAGACTACACTGGCTTTGTTGCTATTTCTAGACAAATAAAGTTGAGTCCGGATTCTGGGCCTCTGTGCTCACCATCTCTGTGTCTTGAAAATGCTCCCCCTAGTTATATTCATGGCTCACTCCCTCGCTTTGGTTGGGTCTATATACATAACTGTCACATCGAAGAGGGGGCCTTTCTGGTCACGCTTTCTAAAGTACATTCCCCACACTATCATTCTGTGTTACTTTTCATCATGGCCCTTATCACTTCCATAAGGCACTCATTATTATTTTATTGTTATCTCTCTCTTTATTAGAATACAGGCTCCCTGAAAACATGAATTTCCCATCTTGGTCACCACCATATTCTTATCACCAAGAACACTAAATGGCAGATAGTAGTCAATCAATAAATGAGTGTTCAATGAACGAGAAAATGTTTAAAACTAAGTTGAATAAAATTTGTAATACAAAAATTGATAATACCACTACTATTTCTGTCTTTAGCTAACTCCCATACAATTTGCCTTGCTGGGTTTTGTTTTATTCCTATTTAATTTAGTTAAAGTATTGTGAGTAATAGTCTCCTTGCTTCTACTCTGTTAAGTTTCCTGAAATACTCTTGCAGCCCCTGTTTATAGGATAACATTAGTTTTCTCCTTTACCTTCACGTTTAAATATATTGGAGATTTTTTGTTATATCACCCTTACAATGTAGGAATAAATTGTTCTTATCCATAAATATTTATTGTTTTGGAATCTGGCTTTATTGTTACATTCACCAACTGATATGATTTTCTTCTTAACCCTCTTCATGAGAGCTATTAAATGTGGAAATAAAATGATATGGTTTGGTTGCGTCCCCACCCAAATCTCATCTTGAATTATAGTTCCCATGATCCCTATGTGTCGTAAGAGGGACACAGTGGGAGGTAATAGAATCATGGGGATGGTTACCCTCTCCTGATAGTGAAAGAGTTCTCATGAGATCTGATGGTTTCATAAGAGGCTTTTCCCCCTTTTGCTCAGCACGTCTCCTTGCTGCCACCATGTGAAGAAGGGTGTGTTTGCCTCCCCTTCCACCATGATTGTAAGTTTCCTGAGGTCTCCCCAACCATGCTGAACTGTGAGTCAATTAAACCTCTTTCCTTTATAAATTACCAAGTGTAGGTATGTCTTTATTAGCGGCATGAGAACAGACTAATACATTACAACATCCTATTTCTTAGGGCGTTTCCCAGGACAGTGTTGATTCTTAGGCATTTTATTCATTTCAGTAAAACTAATTTATTAAATAGGTAATTTTAAAATATCTGAACTAATATCTATATATTGAATATATAATCTAAAAATAGCTACCTTTCTAAGTTGGCCATATAAATAATTTCATCTAACTGACAATATTCTTTCTAGGTCACATGATCTGATTTGGGATTCAAAAAAACAATGTCAGATACTGCAACTATATCATGGTAGCCAGTGAACAAAGTTCACATTCCATGCTTCTTGTATTTGGACAGAGCTCAAACTACATAACTGAGACCTCAGAGCTGAGATATATCAAAGACCATGGATTTGAGTCCAGATTAACATGTTCTGCTCAAGCATCCTCATGATTTAAGGATTATTTTTATATTACAAAAGACCCCATTTTTCTTTAGCAAATATACCATAAGTCATATTTAAAGAAAAGCACATAGAGCTAGGTGGATGTTTACAAGAGTCCTTTGAGTTAAATCCAAAATTATTAGCCTTTCTGCTGTATGCTTATAAATGAAGCATAGCATAACATAATAGCGAGATTGACCACAATTAGGTCCCTGAATTAAAGGCAAGAAATAAGACGTTTTGACAGCTCTGGAACATTGCATTTCACGGGGCTCAGTGCACAGCTAGGTAACACAGGTGTTGCCGTAATTGCAGTACAATGGGAAAATTCAGTGCTTAATTGCCTTCAGATTCTCTCATGTGATGGATATGAAATCAAGTGCCGGCATTGTCTCCCTGTCATTAAGTGAAACAGAACTAAAAACATTTTGGAGTTTAACTGTCCTAAACCAGAATAAGAGTATATGTTGGACTTCTTTCTCAGGCAGTCATAGTTTCTGTAACTATGTACCAGTCTTTTCACAAATATAGAAAAAAATACTTTAAGCGTCCTTGTTGACAAAATGCTTTAAAAATATTTTAAGAGCCCTGGTTTACATTGTCAGTAATATCCTCCCTTTCTCATATTAAAACAGTGCATCCAAAGTCTGCCATTTCCTTAGCAAGGCTGGGAAAATAATCTTTAACAATGTGCCAAGATGAAAAAGAAATGTGGTTATTTTTGTTGCTTCTTTCACCAGAAGAAAAAGGAGAAGAAAGAGGAGGAGGACAAAAATGAGGAGGAGTAGGAAAATGCTGCATTTTGTAGCAAATTGTGAACGTTATATTTACAAACCACACATGACTTTATATTCTGGGATAGAAAGCAGTTGTCATCCCAGGGATTTCTGGAAATATAGGCTGAATCCCAAGAGTGGCTCTGGAAAATACTGGGAAGACAGCAGATGAAAATTACTACTGTGAGGAGAATGTAAATGACACTGTGAAAATGCCAGATGTAGACAGACATATCCTCTGTTGAAGAGCATCTGCCTGCGGAGAAGACAGGGAGTTTCATGTGAGCACAGTGAGGCAGCTATAAGCACTCATAGCCACTTCTTCTTCCAGCTGGCCTTACTGAGAAAACCTCAAGACTGAGCTCCACGGAGTCATCTGCATCCACCCAACTGAAAAGCAGGAAGACTGACTCCACACAGGAGCCCCTTGGCTTTCGTGGTCCACATTCATAAATCCCAAGGATTCAGAGCAATATTCTTTCATGTACTGGGGAAAATACTATTCTCAAACATACTCAACAATAATGTTGTAAAACATAAGGCTAATGAATGCATTGTCCTGATTATCTACAGGAACTTGTAAGACTGTTCTTCAGGTGGCCTTGGACAGACCCAGTTTTCCCCATTTTCTCACTTGCAGTTCTCTAGAATAACCATAGAATGTGCTGGAAATGCTACATCCTGAGGTAGAAAGGAACTGGCCAGAACAGCCCAGGCTCTGTTCCAGTCCCCCACCCTTGAACAGGATGTCCTTTGATGCTTTATCACAGCAAGTCACATGACCTTGAAGTGTATAATCCTGCAGAGGCAGCTTTTCAGGCTTCCTCATGTGCAATGCAAGCAGGGCATATGCACTCAAGACTCCATCTATCCCAGGCAGCTTTCCTGAGCCTCGAGCAACTGATTCTCAATGAGTCCTTGGTTTCTGTTATCCCTTGCTGCCCATCTGTAAGTCATAAACCCGCTTCATGCAGTTTGTTGCATATAAGAACGTTTTGTCTCACTGGACGTGAACAAGTTGTTAACCAGTGCACAGTGGACCTGCTTCACAGAATGTGAAAAGTCCAAGCCTTGGGGGTGATGTTTAGGTTGTAACAAAGCCATAAAGCACAGGTGATTGTCCATGGCAATAAAGATTATGTCTTAACATTTTACAGCTATTACAGACATAAACTGGAACAGAATCTATATCTGACCCTTTAAGGGGGCACCTATGTGAAGCCATTTGCTGCTGGGGGCAGCTTTATTCTTTAACCAAAAATTCAAAGAAAATTCATCATTTCCGTGTCATTTCTGGAGGCAACATCGTTTTCCTACTCAGATGCTCTTCCCAGAAGGCATCATCTGTAGCTTGTGATCTGTGAACTGTACATGACAGGCAAACTGAATTCTCTTTAGAATTATCTCTTTTCAGAGGGGAAGATCCGTAATGACCAAACAAGTCATGGTTTGGTGCAAGAAGCACCCTGCTACCTCACACTAAGGATTAAATTTGTAATTTTTCCTTGTCTGTGGCCACTATTCATAATTCTGAACCATATCTGTAGAATAATTTCTATAGTGGAATTATTTTATTGCCAATTGTTGTTTTCTTGATTTTGGCCCACAGAAGCTAATCATAGTGGAAGAGAGAATGCCACCTGGAGGTGGGACCCAGTCCAAGATAAACTAGAATGTTTACTTAAGACCTTGCATAAACAAGAATGTTTACTTAAAACACTCCATCATTTTTTGTTTGTCTGGTTTTGAGATGGAGTCTCGCCCTGTCAAGAAATGACAGATGCTGGCAAGGTTGAGGAGAAATAGGAAAACTTTTACACTGTTGGAGGGAATGTAAATTAGTTCAACCATTGTGGAAGACAACGTGGTGATTCCTCAAAGATTTAGAACCGGAAATACCATTTGACCCAGCAATCCCATTACTGGATATATACCTAAAGGAATATAAATCATTCCATTACAAAGATACATGCATGCATATGTTCATTGCAGCACTACTCACAATAGCAAAGACATGGAATCAATCCAAATGCCCATCAGTGATAGACTGGATAAAGAATACACAGTACATATACACCATGGAATACTATGCAGCCATAAAAAGGACCAAGATCATGTCCTTTGCAGGGACATGGATGAAGCTAAAAGTCACTATCCTGAGCAAACTAACACGGGAACAGAAAGCCAAACACCACATGTTCTCACTTATAAGTGGGAGCTGAACAATGAGAACATATGGACACAAGGAGGGGAACAACACTCACTGGGGCCTGTTGGGGGAGCAGGGAGGAAAGCATTAGAGAAAAGAGCAAAATGCATGCTGGGCTTAATACCTAGGTGATGAGTTGATAGTTGCAGCAAACCACCATGGCACATGTTTACCTGTGCAACAAACCTGCACATCTTGCATATGTACCCCAGAACTTTAAAAAAAAAAAAAGTAAAATAAAATAAAACACTCCATTAGCATGGAATTCAAAAAGTTGAGGATTTAAAAGAGACAATTATAATACAAAAGAGATGGAAAAGTTATGTTGTGTCTCTACTGTTCAGTAATCACCAGAGGCACCCAAAGGCAGAAGCTCATACCTCACTGTGACACTTAAAATGGTCCACCACTCAACCCTCTAGTCATTCCTGACATGAACATTAGCCTGACCAGTCTTTGCATAATTCCTGAAGTTCCCCTGTGGTAGGATGGCAACTACTTATTCCCCACTCCTGATTTTGCCTTCCACATGAAGGGAACTCTTCTAGCTACAAGAAGCCTAGCCTTTCCTCACCCTTTTGCTCATTCCTTTTCCTTACAATGAGGAAAAATGTACTGATGCTGAGATTAAGAGTAATCAGTGAGCTACAACAGTCCAGCTCCTTTCTGCTACCTGCAGAACACGTACTTTTCCCTCTTTTGTCCCATATCTTAAATTTCAAAGGACCCTGCCCCTATGTGAGGAGGGAATGGAGTGGACTGGGATGGAGTGGGAACACTTATCTTTGCTGACCCATTTGGGGATTTTAGTTTTAGAAAACCTTTGACCACGCAAGGGACATTTTGTTCCTCCATGCTTTACTGCGGTCTTACTTTTCAATTGGGTCAGAACACACAGAAGAAGTAGGAATGCTATTTTGAGGTCACCTCAAAGACCACAGGACTATATTTGTTCACAACTTCTTGTTCCAGGAGTTTCTGCCATCTGGAAGGTACTTCCTCATTCTGTTCACCTTTTCCAAATGTATGCACCGTTCAAGCTATTTTTCAAGTCTTAACTTCAACCACAAAATGTTCCACAGAGCAGCTGTGATATTTAAATAATGTAATATGTGTGAAAGCATTGTGTCTGGGGCAGTAGGTATATACTAGGTGTGACTTTTCTTTTTCCTTCTTAGTCACTCAAGTCTATATCAATCTTCACCATACACTGCTGGTTTGAGTAAAAGAGGTGCAAATATCTAGAAATCAGTGAGATGTTGTATCTAAAGAACCATAAAATTAACCATGCCCTTTGAGCCAAAGTTCCGCTTCTGAGAATGTATGCTGAGTTAAAGCTGAAACTGGCAAATATTTATACCCCAAGATATATGTTATATTGTGATCAATAAGGATATGACTAAGTAAATTGTGGCACAGACATATAATGGATTATTTTGCAACATTTAAGATTATATTAGTAAGTTTCTAAAGATAACACAAAATATTTCTATACTTCTGCATGATCTTACCTCGTAGTAATCATTCCCTCTCCTGAAAAATAATATATAGCTTTATTTGTCACTCTCTTTGCTGTGTCATTCTTCAGCATTATACTTTAAGAGGATTTTTTCACTATTTTCTATCATTATAATCATCATCATTGTTATCGCCATAAAACACAAAACCACATGTGCTGATGTTACAGGTGTTGCAGTATGCGGATATTCTCTAGAAGTTTACAGTACAAAATATGCAACCACATCACACAGTAAAAACTCAATATGTATTTGTGAAGTAGTTGAGTGAATGACCTAAACTGATGTACATATTAATAATAAAGGTACAGGTATCAAGTTCATATTTATGTACTACCTGAGTAAATAAATGAATGATTAGAGAATCATCTCTACTCTCTAATTATATATCATTCATTTTGTTTTTCACTTTATTCTAGAAAATGCTAATTTCATGTCCATTTCCCCAATACTTCTCATATGTTCATTTTATGAAACAGGAAATAATCATTCCCTTACCACTCACGATGCCTTCGGCAACATCGACTCTAAAGTATGAAATAGAACACAATTTCAAAATGAAACAGGCAATCAGGAAAGTACCAGGTCATGACCATAAAAAACATTCATTCTCCCACTTCAGTATAGCTGCACCACACCATTAGTATATACAAAGTGCAAAAAATGTTCTCCTTGTTGCCTCCTGCAATTGGAACTGATAGATCATTTACCTCCAAAAACTTTACATAAGTCTATTCTCAAGTCAAGGTTTTAGATAACCAGTTTTTTTCTTTTCTTGGACAGAGTTCACATAGACAAAATAATCACTCCCAAGTAGCTAATTCTCAGATGTATTATGAGACAGGTATTAAGAAACTAATGTACAAGTATTACAATATTGAACAAACAAATCAAATTTGCCATAAATCTCTCTATTTAAAAAATGTCCACACTTTTATGATTCACATTTAACTGTAGTGGTATCAAGTTGGCATTCCTCTTGGATACTCTTATTCCTCTCATATTACTGTAAGTGACTGATGATATGTATCAAGAATCAGACCATGTTGTAAAAACATGCACACAAGTACCATAATAAATTTTATTTATTTTGTAACCGTGAAATACTACTCTATTTTTTAATCCTTTGCTTTTTGTTTTTTTGTTTTGAGACAGGGTCTTGCCCTGTTCCCTAGGCTAGAGTGCAATGGCACAGTCTTGGCTCCCTGCAACCTCTGCCTCCTGGCTCTATTTTTTAATCTTACTTGAACCTCATTATGTTATTAACCTCCCTTTCAAATCTAAGAAAGTATCTTTAAAATGGTATATTGACCATGAACAATATGCAAATGCTAAGACCTATATGATGTGATCTGGAGTCCCCTGCTGTCACGCAGATGTCACAGTGATTGACTTCCTGCTCCTCCCAGATCAGGTTTGCTCTACTCTGAGGCTTATCTTATCTGTCCTTGTTACTTCACACACTGTCCTGTGCAGAACCACATTCTTCATTAATGTCTCATTCCCCAGAAAATTTTTTTTCAGATAAAGAGCATTTCCTGGAAGATCGGGGCACTTGAATGAGCCAGCATTTTCTACATCTTCAGGGCTTTGTAAAGCCTAAGACAACTCTGACGAATCACCTTAAACATTTGTTGCTGAATTACAAGAAAATTTAGTGTGCATGAAGAACAGTTTCCAGATTTTAATCCATGAGTTAATGTATTAAAACACCTTCAATTTCTGAGACCCCTTTAAAGTATGAGGAGCTGACTGAGAATTGTGAATTGTATGCATATTCTAAACTTTAAAAAAGCTATTGACAAGATTTTCTTGGTGAATAATTTTTCCATGACTGCATCACTCTTTCCAAAGTAGAACAATTTTTAGGTTAGCATTTTTAATACTAAGTATTAGACCCTGAACATTTTATTTGTTCCATATGGTATTCTGGCCTTACTGTGTCTTTGAGGAATTTGTGCTTCAAGAAGAGTGGGCTGAAACAGAAAAAATACCACCTTCAAAATAAAACTGATACTAACAAAATTCATGGAAGGATATGTAAGCCAGATGCCAACTTGATCATTTGCATTGAGAATTTCAACTACTAAGGAAAGCAAATTCTCATATCCACTATGTAGTATATTGTTCACCTATGTGCATAAATATCTACCCTGAAAGACAAATTGTTATCAAAAGATTGCTTGGTAAGTACGGACACAGAGAAATTAGAATGAGCTGTGTGATCTTTATGTTGATTTCCTCAAGCATTGACCATCAAATGTAACTTTTTACAGGCAGATTCTTGGGTTTTTGAGTCAGAGTCTTCTTTCTGACTCAAATGTTAGAGGTATACTGGAAAGTCATTATTGTATTTTACTTTGAAGATCAGTTCTCGATTTTCTTTCAAATAGAGAATAATGCAATGTATTAAATGTGGGGCATTTTTAATTTGTTGGTTTGGTTGAGGTTTAATTTTTATAAATCTTTTCTGACTAAATACATTCTTACTGTACCTTGAAACACTGTATCTTTTTATTAGTAATGATTTGGGAATTTTTCTATAGAGAGTTGAATTTTTTTTACTGTATCAGTAGTTCTTAATTGATTTTATATCTCAGATACCCTTAAAGATATAATAACATTACGGATAATTTTCCAAGAAAAACAAATATAGTAAATGCATACAAAATTTTGCATACTCCTTAAGTGTTTGATAGGGATATGAAAGTTCATTCATGTAGTGCACATTTGTCAAACTTGAGCTATTTTATCTATCCAGACTATATCATACTTCTATTTACTATTTTCAGAATGAGACAAAATTTTAGAGACACAAAAAGGCAAACATGCAACTCAACTTCTACATAATTTGCCAAAAGCAGTGCCCGGTCAATGCTAGGATGTCATCTGAAGGCAGCAGATTCGGTCAGAGAAGGTGCCAGGCCTAAGCTGCAGAGCTGGCTTTGAGGATGGGAGTGGGCAAGCAACAGAGGATTTTATCTGCGGCTGGTCTTAATCCTCTGAATAAAGCATAAGTTTTGGTCTTGATGACTCATGTACCTTAGGGCTCTATGGACCAGGAAGGGCAGATTTCACTCAATTCTATATAAAAATAGAAGCAAGCAGATGCAATCTCCAAACAGAGTTCTTATTAACGACAGTCAGTAGACAGTATACGTTCTCCTTCCTTGTTGTGGTAACACTGCCTGTTTTTGGAAAGAACACAAAAAACTTGATTCACTTTGTTTAGGAAAAATAAGCAACAGTTACATCCCATTTTCTTCCCAGAAAATGGTGGTTTCAGATCTCTAAGCCCAGGTAGGAGATGTTCTAAGGTCTTCACAAAAGCTGCTGCTTTTCTTAATTTCACACAGAGTAGACATAATTTCAACTTTGGGAGATACCTTATTGTCATCCTTATACTTCATTTTACTCTTTATTTAAAAAAACAGTAATATGTAAATATGGTGTGTTATTTCCAAATGGATAAAATAATAGCTCTCAGATGCTTCATATAATTCAATGAAGTAATAATAAAATATATATTTCTCTTAAATGAAACAACATAAGCCTTCGTAATGATCATGGTGTATAGGGCGGTGAGACAGATTAGCAGGTTATTTGTAAATGCTTTTTAGAGGGCATCATGCTGGATTTTTCTGCCTCCATATTTCCCATCACAGTATCTTATTTGTAGATTTGTGTATTGATTTATACTGGAGTGTATTTTATCACTTGCATCTATATCTGATCATCTGTTTGCCTGCTAATTCTGCAGCCACTCTCTTTCACAGGGTCAGAAAGCTATATGTACTCTTTCCATTTCACATTTTTACTGAGTCGGGTTTGTTATCTTTTAAAATTTGATTTGCTTTTCTTTCTTTTCTTTTCTTTTCTTTCTTTTTTTTTTTTTTTGTTGTTGTTGTTAAGACAAGATCTCATTCTGTCACTTGGGCTGGCATGCAGTGGCATGATCTTGGCTCACTGTAGCCTCAACCTCCTGGGCTCAAGGGATCCCCTCATCTCAGCCTCCTGAGTAGCAGGGACTATAGGCATGCACCACCACACCCAGCTAATTTTTTTTTCTTTTTCCGGTAGAGACAGGGTCTCACTATGTTGCCCATGCTGGTCTCAAACTCCTAGGATCAAGTAATGCTCTCATCTTGGCCTCCCAAAGTGTTAGGATTACAGGCAAGAGTCACCATGCTCAGTCTTTCTTCTCTTCCATTTAACTTAGTAGACCTAGCATCCTTTAGGACTCTGGTATTATGAAAGCATTAATTGCTTTTTGTTTGGGAGTTGTAGAGAATTCTGTTCACTTTCATGTTTGCTTGTCTACATTTCTATTAGCTTGAACTACAGGAAATTGCCATTTTTTGATAAAATATGGTCAAATGCTGGCAATTTAAGATGGCTCACCTATAATTTGTTATGTAGATTTTTAAAAATATGGAGAACTTTGTGAAACAAATGTTGGCAAAATGCTTAACACATAAGGGTTTTTACATGCTATCTATTATTACTATTATATAAAACAATTCAGTGCTATCTATAAAAAGAGTCTGATGTATGACAGCTATTCTCAAGTGTGTTTGTGCAATGCTCAAGTAGCTGCTTTATAGTGAGACCTCTAGGGATGCAATTTTAACATTCCATAGTCATTTTAAAGTCATTTTTAAATTGCCAGGTTTGCATGTTTTTCATCTTTGGCCTACTTATTCTATTTCATCTGTACATAGTTGTATTCACAAGCTGTTATCCTCTCTACAATAACATCCTGCAGGAGCATATAAGTCCTTAAGAGCAAAAGATAGAAGAAAATGTAAAGATCTAGACATATTAAGTGTTTTAAAATATCATGCTGCAAACGTATCAAATACTTTAGTTTATCATTATTTCTGTTCAAATTGTGTGGATCAAATCTAAAGGCTAAATCCTCTTCAAATCCCTTTTGAACTATCCCCATGTTCTTAACTTATCTCAATGTCATTACGATTTTTTTAAGAAAAATAAGTCTCAAAGAAAAATACAGAGAAGGAGCAGAATAACCGGTTTTGTCATTGGACTCATGATCATTTCTCCCATTATGATCAGTTTCAGGCCTTAAGTTCAAGACCAGTATTTATGTTGGGAGTTGATTTAGGCAAATTTTCATTCAAAGGATAAACTAATTTACGAGCCAAACGAAGGGTTTGCTAAATTAATTGCTAGCTCATTTTTCTAAATTTGAAGCTTCAATGATTTCTTCTGCTAATGCAACATTGTCCTAGAGTACGGGCAGCTTTGGTAGCACTCTTGTCATTGCCATAATTAATTCTCACTTGGAGCAAGTACAACATTCATCACATTTTAGATGGTGCTCCAGCATACTGTATCAGAACAGAAGGAAGGCGGTGATTGACAAAATGTTTATGTGACAGATACATTCACCATATAAATACACATCTGATGAACTCGAAAATTAGCTTGCTGTTTGGAACAGTCATGCATATTTTAAAAGACCAACTTCACAGAAATGCTATTTTCCACTGCTCATTTCAGCTAAAAAGAGTAGTAACATAATGCTCATATGCCAAAACAAAATGACTTATTTTATTCAGCCATTTCAAACAACTGATGGCAGGAAATAGCAGGAAACTTGAGGCCAGGCCGCTTAAATTCCCATAATAGGCAAGGAGTGATTTTTTTTAATTAAGGAGAAAGCCAAACATTTTTGTCCAATACTAATACTCTTTGGCAATTTTTACTGAATCCTAGATGTTACTTTTTGTTTGTCATTTTAAATATGCATAATTATTTTTGACTATCTTAGTCTTCAGAATTAATGATGCACACACACAGTAATTAGTTGAGCTCTGTCTCCAGTTCACCCGCTCCTTAGTTTCCAGTCATAAATTTTGTCTCTTCTCTCTACTTTCCCATTAAACTTCCCAGAGGCTGGCTCCACTCTTTTCTGCTACCTTATGCAATGCTAAGCTCTTCTGCTCTGTAACCCTGGTTATCAATTAACTATTGCTGTGTAACAAACAATCTCAGCGATAAGTGACTTAAAATAGTAGCTGCTGTTGTTTAAGAATCTATAGGTCAGCAGGGTGGGTTCTGCTTATGTTTGTACAGGTCAACTGTAGCCTGGCTGTTCTAATATATCTTCACTCTCATGTCTGGTGAATGATTGAGGCAACAGGAGTGACAGGACCACATGAGTCTTGGCATCCAGAAGGCTGGTGTGGACTCTCTCTCATAGCAGCTAGGAATAGAGGGAACAGAAGCTTGAAAGACTGCCTGAGGCCTAGACCCAGAATTGGACCAGTGCAATTCTGCCACATTATTTTAAACAAAGCAAGTTACTAGCCTAAATCCAAAAAGGAAAATAGACTTCACCTCTTGACAAAAGAAGCTGCAATGTCACAATGCAAAGTGCATGATAAATAAGAACTGAACTAGAAACTTTTGTAATCACTCAATCACACCCTTCCACTATTATTCCAAAAATATTTTCTCTACTATTCTTTTCAATGTCCATACTCCCATGAAGCCAAATGAAGTTTGTTGACAAACTTACTTACAACTTAAAACCAACAGAGAAAGTCAGGTTAGAATCCAAGGTCAAGGAGCAAGACAAAAGAGAGAGATTGTCATAATCCCAGTTTATTATGTGTGTCTTCAGTGTCAACAAGACCAAAATAAAGCTTCTCCACGCTACCAGCTTTGAAATGAGAATTATGTCCCCTTTACATTTGCTTGTCTATACTTCTATTAGATTGAACTATATGAAATTGCCATTTTTTTGGTAAAATATGGTCAAATGTTGGCAATTTAAGATGTCTTACCTATAATTTGTAGTGTAGACTTGAAAAAATATGGACTTGAAAAAAATCATACTTTGATTCTTTGGGAAATGATGGGAAGTTTTTAGAATAACCATACACAGACATTTTAAAATAAAAGCAATTTCTTTTTTAAAAAAAATCCTTCTAGTTTTTCAAGGATTCATTGTCTCATGGAATTGAACATAAATGGAAGTTTAATTTAGAGAGGAAAATACAGCATGGATTTTGACATTACACAAAACTAAATTCAAATTTCACTTCTGCAAAACTTAATACCACGTGACTTTGACCTAATTGTTTGGTCACTCCAACCTTACTTCCCACCTGCCTTACAGACTCATTATGAGAAAAAACATGTTGTATTACATGAAAGTCAATACACATGCCAAATGTTAATCATAGTTTTACTTATTTAATGCATTACATTACATTCTCACAGAAATGAGAGATGAAGGGGACAGGGCAAACCCAGGAAGACTTAGCCCAGAGCTCTTCCATCTAACAGGGAGTCTTGGACCTATACTTTATGCTTTTTAAGAAAAATAACTCATCTTACTAAAAATAGAATTTTGAAGTTAACATTTTTCTTCAAAATTATTAAATACATTTAAAAAGTTCCATTAAGTAATACCACTTCTCCAAACATGTTTTTATGCATGAACTCTTGAAGCATTTTCTTGGATTCAACTACATTCTTTAATATACCATAAAGAATATGTCCAACAAAAATACTGCTTCAATCAAACCTGTCTGATAGTTTGTATTTTTGCATTTGTTAGGATATCTGTTAGTCATAGACTCCTGAAAACTTTAATAAACCATGACAAAAATGTACTGACAACTCAACATATGTGGTCAAAATAAATAAACAATGCTTTAGTCTTTCTGGAAGATTGTTTTGTTACCTGGGAGAAGAAAATCAATCCCTACACCACTTAAAAGAAAGTCTGCTTGCATCTTCAATACTCAAAAGGAAAAAAACAAATCATTGTTTTACAAAGTTGAAAGACATCTTTTACCATTTCATGGAAATCTCAAACATTCACATCCCCAGAGTCCCAGTTAATGTCATGTAGTTCATATGTATTTTGAGGTGGTTATGTACTCTATTCATAAGATTATTTTATTTATTTCAAAGAATTTATTTGTACATTGTTTACCTTCTTTGCTAAGTTCAGTGATACACTGTGATGCCTTTTATCTGTGGGCAGAGGAAAAAATGCATTTCTGGAGAAACTGTGGTTTAGAACTATAGTTTTCAGGGTGGCAGCCCCCCAGAGGAAAATTGACTAAAAAGTATCCACAATCTTTAATTCTATTACAAGTTTAATCTTGTAATGAAGACTGAAAATTTCATTTTTGTTATTAGAAAAAGAACCAGCATGAAATGTAGTGAAAACCATTTCCACTGGCTGCTAACACAGCCACACTGAGTCATCACAGACTCAGCATAATAAAATTGATTTAATTATATTGAAGAGAAAGGGATGGGGATAGACTGAATCAGCACAGTCAGCCAAATGCAAACAAGGCACACAACTCAAAATTGCTGTTGGGAATGCAATATGCTTTAAGTGTGGAGCTGAAGTGTTCATCTCTGACTGTTCCATTCTCAGGTGTTCTGTTAGGTAGCAATTCCAGTCCTACTGAAAAGCAGCTCTCCCTTGCTAGATATCTGACCCATTTTTCCAATGATTTCTCTTCAGCAGAGCCATAATTTACCAACAAATAAGCCAATTAAGTGGAGTGTTCATTCCTTTGGGTCACTTCCTAATGACTCTAAAAACCCATTTGCTATGATCCGAATGTTTTTATGCCCCCAAAATTCATATATTGAAATCCTAACTCCCAAGGTGATTGTATTAAGATGTGGGGCCTTTGCAGGTGAATATCATGAGATATTCATGAGATACCATGAGATATTCATGAGACACCATGACCTATATCATAAGAATAGAGTCCTCATGAATTAAATTAGTTCCCTTATGAAAGAGACCCAGTGAAGCTTATTTGCCCCTCTACCATGTGAGAACACACGAAGAAGGTGCCATGTATGAATCAGGAGATGGGCCTTTCCAGACCCTGAATCTGCAAGCACCTTGATCTTGGACTTCCCAGCCTACAAAACTGTGAGAAATAAATTTCTGTTGTCCATGAGTTATCCAGTTTATGGTATTTTGTTATAGCAGTCCAAATGGACTAAAGCTTCATTCTTGTGAATTAATCAAAAACACCCTTCATTGTAATCTCCAGGAACATTTCCCAAATACACATGGAGTCTGATCTGTTGTCATTAGGGATCATGTCATTATCAAATTATAAAAAACAATTACCCATATATAAATATAGATAGACATATATATTTATATCTAGGTATATATACATATACATACAGATATATCAAAATATAGATATATCTGTGAATAAATAAGCTTTACTTCAAACAGAAAGGCAGCATGGTCAGTCCCAGGACCTAGGATAGCCCTCATGGACCTAGCCTCTAGGCCAGAGCCCACACATCTAACCTCCTGGCTGACCCCAGTGGATCCAGGATTGGGGCTAGTCCCCATGTACAATGGCTCCAGAGGACCCAGGGTCCAGGCTTATCCAAGTAGACCACAGTGCCAAGTTGGCCCCCATGAAGTGAGGCTCCAGAATCACCTCTGGAGACCTAGGCTCCAGAATAGCCCCCATGGATTCAGGACCCAAATCTACCCCCGTGAACTCAGATTCCTGGCCACCTAGCACTGGGACAGTTCCCATGGACTCAGCCTCTAAACCTGTCCTAGTGAACCCAGGTGCCATGCTCATCTCAGCATCTGGCTGGCCCCTGTAGACTCAGCCTCAAGGACTCAATGGAAACTAAAAGAGAGCAAGAGTTGTTAAACTTATATCAGCTAAAATAGACTTTAAGTCAAAAACTGTAAAACAAGACAAAGAGGGTCATGATATAATGATAAAGGGTACAGTTTATCAAAACATAATAATTATATATGTATGCACACAATATGAGAGCACCTTAATATATAAAACAAATATTTATAGATCTGAAAGATGAGATAGACTATAATACTGTAATAACTGGAGTCTTAAATTACTTAGATTCAGAAATGGGAAGATTATCCAGATAGAAAATCAATAAGGCAAATATCACATTTATTCTACACTTTAGACCAAATGGATCTAACAGATACATACAGAACATTCCATCCACCAGCAACAGAATACACATTCTTCTGAAGGGCACACAAAACATTGTCCAGGCTGGATCAAGTGATCAAGTTTAAGGCCACAAATCAAGTCTTTAAAATTTTAAGAAATTTGAAATTATATCAAATATCTTCTTCAGTCACAGTGGTATAAAACTAAAAATCAATGAGAGAAGTTTCAGAAAATTCACAAATACATGAAAATTTAAAAACATGCTCCTGAATAACTAATGGATCAAAGAAGAAATTAAAAGGGAAATTGAAAAATATTCTGAGACAAACATAAATGGCCATAGAACATATCAAAATGTATGGACTTCAGCAAAAAGCAGTTCTAAGAGGAAAGTTTATAGCAATTAATGTCTACATCAAAAAAGACAGATTTCAAATAAACAACCTAACTATACAACCGAAGGAGCTAGAAAAAAAAAAAAATAGAGAGAACAAACTAAGCCCAAAGTTGGAAGGAAATAATAAAGATCACAGCAGAAACAAATAAAATAGAGGGTAGAAAAACAATTTTAAAATCAATGAAACTAAAAGTTGTTTTTTAAAAAGGTAAAGCAGACAAAGCTTTAGCTAAGCTAAGAAAAAAAGAAGATACCAATACAGATGATTCATAGATATTGCATTTTTTACAAATCAAAGACTTGTGGCAATTCTGCATCCACCAAGTCTGTTGGTGCTATTTTTCAAACAGCATGGGTTCTCTTGCTGCCTCTGTGTCACATTTTGGTAATTCTCACAATATTTCAAATTTTTCATTATTATTACATTTGTTATAGTGATCTGTGATCAGTGATCCTTAATGTTACTATATAATTATTGGGGGCACCACAAATTACACCCACAGAAGATGGTGACTTAACAAATGTTGTATGTATTCTGACAGCTCCACAAATCAGCTGTTTTCCCATTTCTCTCTCTCTCTCCTCTGGCTTTCCTATTCCCTGAGACAAAATAATATTGTAATTAGGTCAGTTAATAATTGTGCAATCGCCTCTAAGTATTCAAGTAAAAGGAAGAGTCACACATCTTTTACTTTAAAAAGCTAGAAATAATTAAGTTTGGTGACGAAGTCATGTCAAAAGCCAAGACAAGCTGAAAGTTAGGCCTCTTGGGCCAGTTAGCCAAATCGTGAGTGCAAAGGAAAAGTTCTTGAAGGAAATTAAAACTACTCCAGTGAACATACATATGACAACAAAATGAAACAGTCTTGTTGCTGACATAGAGAACATTTTAGTGTTCTAGATCAAAGATCAAACCAGCCACAATATTTTCTTAAGCCAAAGCCTAATCCAGAGCAAGAATCTGACTCTCTTCAATTCTATGAAGGCTGAGAGAGGTGAGGAAGCTGTAAAGAAAAGTTTGAAACTAGCAGAGATATCTCCATAACACAAAACTGCATGTGAAGCAGCATGTGCTGATGGAGAAACTGCAGCAAGTTATCCAGAAGATCTAGCTAAGACAATTAATGAGAACTGCTACATTAAACAACAGATTTTTAATGCAGATTTAAAAGCCTTCTGTGGAAATAAGTTGTGATCTAGGACTTTCCTAGCTAGAGAGGAGAAGTCGAACCCTGGCTTTAAAACTTCGAAGGTAGAGTAACTCTCTTTACAAAGGATACTGTTTTCATGCCTGCTAACACAGCATCCATTCTGCAGCCTATGAATCAAGGAGTAATTTTGACTTCTAAGTCTTAGCATTTAAGAAATATATTTTGTAAGGCTGTAGCTGCCATAGACAGTGATTCCTCTAATGGATATGGGCAAAGTAAATCGAAAACTCTCCTGAAAGGATTCACCGTTCACATATATGTCACATAATGACATATACGTCTTTAAGAAACTTTGTGATTCATGGGAGGTTAAAATATCAACATTAGCAGTAATTTGGAAGAAGTCGATTCCAACCCTCATAGACAACATTGAGGAGTTCAAGACTTAGTGGAGGAAGTAACTGCAGATTTGGTGGTAATAGCAAGAGAACCAAAATTTGACGTGGAGCCCCAAAGTGTGACTGAATTGCTGCAATCTCTTGGTGAAACATAAACAGAAGAGAAGTTGTTTCTTATGGATAAGCAAAGTGAGTGTTTTCTTGGGATGGAATCTATTCCTGGTGAAGATACTTTGGACATTGTTGAAATGACAACAAGAATTTAGAATATTACATGAACTAAGTTAATAAAGCAGCACCAAGGTTTGAGAGGATGTATTCCGATTGTTAAAGAAGTTCTACTGTGTGTAAAATGCTTTCAAATATTATTGCATAATACAGAGGAATCTCTCATGAAAGGAGGAGCTAATCGATGCAGCAAACTTCATTCTTGTCTTATTTTCAGAAATTGCCACAGTCACCCCAGTCTTCAACAGCCACCACATCTCATTTTATGGAGTGATTTGCTTTACAGCAGTGGTCTGGAACTGAACTTACAATATCTTTGAGGTATGCCTGTAAATAACCTCAGATATGAAGAGGAGATTTTATAACCCATACCACAAAAATACAATGGATTATAAGAGACTACCTCATGAACAAACATATACCAACAAATTGTATAAGCTAGAAGAAATGAACAAATTACTAGACAGATACAATCTACCGAGACATAATCATGAAGAAACAGAATACCTAAACAGAACAACAGCAAGTGAGGAATTTTAATCAGTAATAAACAGTCTTCCATCCAAGAAAGGTGCAGGACCTGAAGACTTTACTGCTGGATTCCACCAAACATTTAAAGAATATCAATTCTTTTCAAATCCTTCTAAAAAACTGAAGATGGAATAGTTCCCAACTCATTTTTACTAGGCCAGCATTATCCTGATATCAAAGCCAGACATGGGCATGATGAGAAAAGAAAATTACAGACCAATATCGCTGATGAACATAGATGCAAAAGTCCTCAACAAAATACCAACAAGCCAAATTCAACAGCACACCAAAAGGATTATCCACCATGATCAAGTGGAATTTATCCTAGGGATGTAAGAATGGTTCTACATATGGAAATTTATAAATGTGATATACCGTATTAACAGACTGAAGGGCAAAAACTATATGATAACTCAATAGATGCAAAAAAAAGTGTTTTACAAAATTTGACATCCCTTTATGGTAAAAATTTGTGACAAATTAGATATAGAAGGAATGTACTGCAAAATATTAAAGGCTGTATTTGGCAAACTCACAGCTAACATCATACTCAATGGTGAAAAGCTAAACATTTTTTCTTTAAGATCGGGAACAAGGCAAGGATGCCCACTTACCATTTCTTTTCAACATAGTACTGGAAGTCCTAGCCAGAGCAATTAGACAAGTGAAAGAAATAAAGGGCATCCAAATTGGAAGGGGAGAAGTTAAATTGTCCCTGTTTGCAAATGACCGTAATCTTATAAGTGGAAAGTCCTAAAGATTGCACCATATAACTGTGAGAACTAAAATATGCATTCAATAAAGTTACAGGATACAAAATCAACTTATAAAAAATCAGTAGTGTTTCTATACATTAACAATGAACTATCCAAAAACAAGAAAACAAACTCATTTACAATAGATAACAAGAGATAAAAGATAAAATACTCAGGAATAAATTTAACTGAAGAGGTGAAAGACCTCTGCAAGGAAAACTATGAACCTATTAAATTATAAACTATTAAACTATAAAACTAAAAACTGTTGATGAAAGAAATTAAAGAAGATGCAAATAAATGGAAAGATATTGCATATTTACATATTGGAATAATTAATATTGGTAAATGTTCATACTACTCAAAACAATCTACAGATTTAATGCAATTGCTATCAAAATTCCAATGACATTTTTCACAGAAGTACAAAAAATCTCCTAAAATTCATATGTAATCACCAATGACCCGGAATAGCCAAAGCAATCTTAAGCAAAAAGAACAAAGTTAATGCAACACACTATCTGATTTCAAAATATACTACAAAGTCATACTTATCAAAACAATAGAGTACTGGTATAAAAACAGGAACATCTGTTAATAAAACAGAATGGAGAGCCTGGAAATATGTCCATACGTTTATAGTCAACTGATTTTTGACAAAGTTACCAAGAACACACAATAAGTAAAGAATAGCTTCTCTTCAGTAATTGGTGCTGGGACAACTGGTTATCTACATGCAGAAGAATGAAATTAGATTCTTATGCAAAAATAAACAGAACATATTTTTAAAAATCTACTCAAAATGGATTAAAGACTTAAAACTGGAAACTATAAAACTACTAGAAGAAAACATAGAGGAAAAGCTCCATCACTTTGGTCTGAGTGATGGCATTTTTTTTAATATGACCCCAAAAGCACAGGCAACAAAAGTGAAAATAGACAAATAGACAAACAGAAAATAGAAAAATGGGATAATATCAAACTAAAAACTTGTACAGCTAAGGAAATAAACAATAGAGTGAAGAGACAACCTATGGAATGGGAGAAAATAACTGCAAACTGTGCATCTGATAATTACATCCAACATATATAAGGAACTCAAACAACTCAGTAGCAAGGAAATAAATAATCTGATTTTAAAATGGTCAAAGAATCTGAATAGACATTTTTCAAAACAAGACATGCAAATGGCCAACAGATAGATGAAAAAGTGTTCAACATCACTATTCATCAGAGAAATGCAAATCAAAATCACAGTGAAATATCGCATCAACCCACTTAGAATGGCTGTTATCAAAAAGATGAAAGACAAGTGTTGACAAAGATGTGCAGAAATAGAAATCATTGCACACGGTTGGTGAGAATGTAAATAAATAGAGCTAATTACAGAAAACAGTACAAAGTTTCTCAAAAACTTAAAAATAGAACCACCATATGATTCAGCAACCCCACTACTCAATGTATATCCAAAAGAAGTGAAGTCAGTATGCCAAAGAGATATCTGCACTCGCAGGTTTCAGTAGCTGTTCACAATAGCCCAAATACAGAATCAACATAAGCATCCAATAAATAGATAAAGAACAGATGGTATAGTTCAAATTTTTAAAAAAGAATATATGGTATATATATATACACAATGAAATACTCTTTAGTCCTTTTTTAAAAAAGGAAATCCTGTCATTTTCAATAACACGGATGAACCTAAAGGATATTATGTTAAGTAAAAGAAACCAGGCACAGAAAGACAAATACAGCACGATCTCACTTATGTAGAATCTAAAAATGTTGAACTCATAGAAGCAAAGGTTAGGGGATAATATTGGCCAAAGTATACCAAATGTCAGTTAGGTAAGAAGAATAAGTTCAAGATCTGTTGAACAACATGGTGACTATAGTTAATAATAATGTATTGTGTTCTTGAAAATCACAAAGAGACTGGATTTTAAGTGTTCTCAACAAAAAACATATGTGAGGTAATACATGTTATTAGTTCAATTTAGCCATTCCACAGTGTATACATATTTTAAAACATCATTCTGTACAAAAGTATTTTTATGTGTCCATTTTAAAAATAAATAAAATATGTAAGAGGAAAAAAAGAAAAAGGAAGGAAGGAAGGAAGGAAGGAAGGAAGGAAGGAAGGAAGGAAGGAAGGAAGGAAGGCAGGCAGGCAAAGACTGGACTAGAGTCAGGAAACCTATAACTTTGTTCAGCTACCTGTTGACTAGCTCAGGTTATAAAGCTTTCTGAGGGATCTTTCTATACCTACAGTTTTCTTTTGTAAAAAAATACAGGATTGGCTGAGATTACTGACAAAGCCCTCACAGGTCTAAAGTTTTGTAATCTAAAGCTGTTCACCAGTAATCTACAAATTACCTAAAGCTGTGGTCTGTATAACGTAAAGCAAAGCCTACATTTTTAAGTTATATTTTTATAAAAGTAGTTTATAAATATAAATAAGAGTACAGGCAAAAATACATGGCTATATCCAATGTTCTATTCAAGATCCCTGCAGCAATTTGTTTTATAAAAAATTACATCTTCACAAAAATATCTTCAAAGATATTCCACTGAGAGTTCATACTTTCCTCATCCTTTAAATGTACTAGAATCAGGAAAAACATATGAAAATCGATCAGTATTCTTTTCACCCTCTCTTGGTTTATATATTTTGATTTTTTTTCTTACTTGCTGATGTCCCATGTGAACATCAGCATTATTACCTTACCTTACCCTTGGACTTCCATGGAATTAATGAACTGTTGCAATAGCCAATCATAATTTGTGTTTATGGTTTAGTGTTCTGTCTGGCTTATAATTATTTTTAGTACAGATCTGCTAGTTCAGTAAATGCCTTCATTATTCTCTGAGCTGATGAAGCTTTTGGTTATGCAGAGCTTGTCTTGTCCCTGCACCTTCCTTCTTGGCCACCGCTTGTAGTAAACATCGTTTTTGCTCCATTTTAATAGAGCTGCCTGCAGAAGGTCATTTATTAGGTAATCACTTGTCTGAGAAAAATTCTAATTACTCTATGTTTGTCAAAGGGAGGAAAATAGCATTGGATTTGAATGCTGAATGAGAAGCAAACCAGAATGCAGATAAGGAAATCAGAAGTTTTTTAAATTGGTAGATAAAAAGATGTGTTAAGTGCACCTACATTTTGAGGGTTAAAAAGAAAAGATACACTATCAGCTATAATAAAGATAAAAAAGCATAGAGTTTATGGTATTATCAATTTGGAGTTAAAGCAAAAGAAAAATAGTTTATGAATGTTACAGGGATGTTTTTCCTGTGGAATCTTAGTGCCCCCTGCTGATCCTCAAAAAATGTTTTACATTTACATTGGTTTCTGTTTTTCTTCCCACATGGGTATTTTTCTATCATGATCCGTCCTTTTCAGGGAATAGAGTTTTTCCTATGTGACTCGCTAGCTCGGTAATTCTATCACACATTAGTATCTGTAGCTTCTCACAGAAAAAAAAAAGTGATTCATCAAAAATGCATATCCATCAGCTTTAAAAGAGTGCAAAGAGTTTGAAAATACTACCTGTATTGTAACTGAACTGGTTGAACTATTAATTAAAAAGAAATAAATCATCACCACATAGAAAGAAAATAAAAGTGAAAATACATGGTGACATTATCAATGACCCAGACTGGAGAACTGTTTCTGAGTTGGATGCTTGTTGAACCAGTTCCTTGTTTATGACTTGCAACAGTTTATAACTAGACACAGACACATCAGACATCAAGACACAATACATTGCCAAAGACTGCCCATCAGTAATACCAATTTTTTCACATTTTAGTCTCCTCTCATACATTATCTGTGAGAGAAATACTATTATTCTTATCCGAGGGGTGGGGAAAATGAGACTCATAAAACTTATGTAATTATCGGAAGGTTGTGAACCCTTGATGGCAGATTATCATCTTAGAATATTTTTAGAACACAAGGTAATATAAAAGCATTTTCCATACCCACTCCTCACTCCACTCCAGATTATTTCAGAGCAAATCACAGACATTTATAAATGTTTCAGTATTTATCTCTAAAAATAAGGTCTCTTTTAAAAAGTATTTTCAAAAATCTAGCAAAACTGAGATACTTAGCTATGATTTCAATGTCCGCACTCTCTTCATCAATTAACCATTTCTTTTATTTTCTGATGCTTTGATATCTGCTTGCCTTGCTGACCCTACAAGGACTGCTCCTTCTCTCCAGGATTAGCCAATTCCTGGAGATGGGAAACAACTCATCTTTGAAAAGTGAGCACAATATTTAAATGAAAACCAAATCATTCCATGGCCAGGTACCAAACAACTAGGGCAAAGTCCTGTGCCCCAGAGCCCCACTGAAAATATTCAACCTAAACAATCATAAACCTGATTGTTCTGCCTCACCCATTGCTTCCCACAGAAACCATAATACTTATTTCACCTGTGCCCACCTTGGTACCTCCTTGTGTGGTCCTTCATGGCAAACTGTGCCCCTGGTCTGGAAATCTGCAGGTATAACAAACTGTCTTTTCAATGGCAGTTGTCTACTGATCTGTTAACATTACCATATACGAATAATAATAAATCCTATTAACACAAACCACTACCCTACAGCAACCACACACAGTCTCCTTCCATCACATATTCACGAGAAGATAAAATTCACATAAAATAATAAGTATGTCCTAATCTTAGAAATGGTGAATTATGGAGTCAGTGATACACAAAGCATTTTTATAAGTAGAATAACCCTCTCACATTAAATAAAAATGACTGTCAGTTATTTCCCATCATTAAATGGCTTCATTGACATTCTTGAGTGTCAAAAAGTCATTTCTCCAAACCATCAACTTCTACACAATTCCTGAGCCATGATAACACCACCCAGCCCACCCCAACAAAGCTGTCAGACTTTAACAATACTAAATAGTGTTTAAGGTAAAAGATAACTTGGAATCAGTCTGTCTGAGGAGTTGCAGGAAAAAGATAGAAGAGGGTGGACCCTTAACAGTCCAAATTCCTGTGTGGCTAACTTGAATCAACAAGACTTTGATACCTAATATCAAAGTTTCCATTGATAAGGAAGAAGAAGGCACCAAACAAATTTCTCAACTATATTGTTTAATTTAATTCTCAAGATCATTCTATAAGTTAGAGTTAAACTATTCTCACTTCATAGATGTGAAATACAAGACTCAGGAATACTAAGATGCTTGCCTGTTAAATTTCGAAAACTTATTCTCACTTTACACATCATGTTCTTCCCACCAAGACCCAGCATATTCACAAATGTCTCAAACTCTTTAGCCAAAGGTGTTGTATAATATAAAGTAATTCTTGCGTTTCAAATAAGTATTTGGTATTATATATAATCTGTTTTTTAATTATGAACAATTAAAGTTGGGTGAAGTTTCAGGTGGTTTCCAGCATAAAACTCAAATTTAATTTTCAGCTAATCTCAAGCTTAATGCCAGTGGGCCACAGCTGGCCTCGGGTATCACCGATGTAGTGTTTTTTCCATATCTCTACATAACACTAAGGCAGTGTCTACACTTGTTAGATTGTATGACCCTTCTCAGGTAATCTATTCCAGTACCAAGATCCAGTTCAGCACGAACACACCTTCAGCCCAGAATGGCCTAGCCAGATTCAAAGGGTGAGGTGAGGAAGGGGGACACACAGTGAAATTTGAATTGCAGATAAACAGCAAATAATGCTTAGAATAAGTAAGTCCTATGAAATATTTAGGACATACTTTCTACAGGAAAAAAACTGTTCCCTATTTATCCATAATACAAATTTAACTAGGGGTCCTGTATTTTACCGGGCAACCCTAATCCAAAGTCTTCTAGAAAACCTGACTTCATTCCATGGTCACATAAAGAGGTGGCTCTGTGCTGAGGAAGGAGGCTAAATCCAGAACCCAGCTCCCACACATTTCTTGAAATATAAAAATGCTAAGAGGCTCCTCGAGGCCACATCTGTAGGTAATTTCACTCCCATGACCCATCCTAATTTGAATAGGAAATCACAGATAATCTAGAACCAGATAAGCTTCCAGGGAAGAAGAAGCAAGACACATGGTTATTTACTTCACTAACTCATTCTTTATCCCAATAAGACCTACAGAATCTCAGACTTGGCATTTGATGTCTTTTTTTTTTTTTTTTTTTTTTTTTTTTTTTTTTTTTCCCTTTTGTCTCCCAGGCTAGAATACAACGGTGCAATCTCGGCCCACTGCAACCTTTGCCTCCTGGGTTCAAGCGATTCTCCTGCCTCAGCCTCCTGAGTAACTGGGATTACAGGTACCCAACGCCATGCCTGGCTAATTTTTTGTATTTTTAGAGGAGACGGGGTTTCACCACATTGGCCAGGCTGGTCTCAAACTCCTGACCTCAGGTGATCCACCTGCCTCGGCCTCCCAAAGTGCTGGGATTACAGGCATGAGCCATTGCACCCAGCCTGATGTCTTCATAATGGATGGATGTGGGGACATAAGAAAGACATCAGAGAAGACAGAAGAGAAAGATAATTGTCGTTAAATAAACCTAGAAACCAGTAAGTTGCATATAATGCCATCTTTAATATATCAGAATAGGTTTTATTATATGTATTGTTCTAATTTTAATTCACATTTTCTAATAAAACAATTCAGAGCATGATTATTTTGGAGGAAGTGTTCCTATTACAGACTGTTTGATAGAGGCTTATATTTAATTCACTATAATATTTCTAAATTCTTCTTGTGGTGGTTTTAGCCCAATGGTATGTTATGATTTCCTGGACCCACAAGATGGGGAGACATTTCTTTTGTCAATGTTGTTTCCTGTGAGAATAATTCATTTTTAAAGAAAAATATAATTTATTTATCAGAATTCAGACTGCTATGGCTGCATATTACCTGCAAATATTTTATGAGGTTTGGGGTTTTTTTTAAAAAAAAAGAAAAGAAACTTTGAAAACTCATAACTTGTTTCAGTGAGGGTGAAAGCTTTGACTGAAAGATGAAAATAACAATGACAGTCTCACACAAAGTGTCAAAAAGGGTTTTGACTTGAGGGAATATTGGTGGTTTGGTGACATCCATCTTAGTATATATTTCTAGAACAGTGAATATCATATTGTTCCACTTGCCAAAATGTCATGAATTTAAAGCTGGTCTCAGAAAATACCATCAATGCTGACTGTGAAATTTCCTCTGACTTAAGTGGAAGAACAATATTACATGCTCTCTTTTGTGCAAGAACTGTTATTATTAAAGCAATTTAAATCAAAGTCAGTTTTTCTGGGCCAGCCATATACTTGGAATGCCTGATTACAAACTCCAAACTTGTTGAGGCAATGAAGACGCTCAAAGAAAGTTCAAGAAAAACAGCTTCTTATAAATGACTTTTTAAAATCTGATTTAGCACCCCCATCCAAGATAATCATAGTTCAAGATATTTCCCTATATAAGATGAGCATTAGAAGAAGAGAGTGATGGCAGTATTAGCAATGCATTCACTGTGAAAATTAACTGGTAGTGAAGCGATCACAGCAGAAGGTAATGAACATGAATAAGAAATGGTAGTGACCAGGGAGGAAGGGATGACATACTCAAGCAACTTAGCATTGTTTGGACAAGATAACCTTGATAGCTACTTCCCATCTTCGGGTTCCATGATTCTCTGATTATCAGAAAAGTCTCATCATACATTTCAGGACGCATGAGGAAATGACAGATAAATTATTTACATTTTTGAGGAAATGCTTTTTATAGCTGATAACTTTTTAAATCATTTACCTGCATTTTCTTTTTGGTGAGGGGCTTAAAATAACAAAGATTTACTTCTTCCTCATGCAGATATTCATTACAGGTTGGGACTCCATGCCATAAATCACACCTGGGACACGCTCATCACAGGTCAACTGGGGATTCTTCTCCATGTCATTTTCACTGTGGGAGCCAAGCTGACAAAGCAGCTTGAATGTGGAAAAACTCAAGCTGTGTTCCTCCCACTATTATTTATATTTTCTTTTTTTTTTTTTTCTTTTTGACATGGAGTCTTGCTCTGTCACCCAGGCTGGAGTGCAGTGGTTCAATCTCGGCTCACTGCAAGCTCTGTCTTTTAGGTTCACGCCATTCTCCTGCCTCAGCCTCCCGAGTAGCCGGGACTACAGGCACCCGCCACCATGCCTGGCTAATTTTTTGTATTTTTAGTAGAGATGGGGTTTCACTGTGTTAGCCAGGATAGTCTTGATCTCGTGACCTCGTGATCCACCCACCTCAGCCTCCCAAAGTGCTAGGATTACAGGCGTGAGCCACCACACCCAGCCATTAACCCAATATTTTGTTTCTCAGAGTATTTAACATTCCAGTTCTTATTAATGTGAATAATTTTACAAACATGTAAATCAAATAAGGCTGTGCTATTATAATGATTTGATGTCTGACATTATTATCCAAGTGTTTATCATCCCATTTCCCTGGATATAGATGTCATTGTTGGGAAATTAATCATCAAAGACACCCTTACTCTTCTTCCTCTTCCTGTGTACACAGAAGTCTCAGAATTCTATGAAACATCTAGTTTCTCTCTGCCTTATAAGCAAATAAAACAAAACTTAAACTTGATATTGATAGTTGTTTACATGGTTTAGAATAGCAGTTTTTAAACTGTGTTCTATGGCGCCCTGGGGTTCCCTGAGATCCTTTCAGAGGGTCCATGAAGTTAAAACTATTTTCACAATAATACTAACATGTCATTTGCCCTTTTTACTGTGTTGACATTTGCACTATTGGTGCAAAAGCAATGGGGGGGGTAAAACTGCTATTGTCTTAGCATGAACCCAGGAAGTAGCAGTAAGTGTAGTAACACTTATTGTATATGTCATTGAAAATATATTAGTTAAGTTCACAGAAATTTTAAAAGCCAGTTTTACTTAAGAACATTGTTGATGTTGTAGAAAATATTGTCTCAACCTTGAGTTGAGGTCCTTTGAGAAATTTTCTGTAATAAATGAGAAGTATACAGAAAGCATTCCTACTTATACTAAAGTGTGATGGTGTCACCAAGAAAAGCAGGTGGCAATTGTTTAGGGTGCAAGCTAAACCAGCTGCCTTTTGAATCGAATACCATTTTTGCTTAAAAGAACGATGACAAACTACATTTATTAATAACTGGAGATTTCGTGACATTTTCTTGAACATGAACAAGGTGAGACTGTCAGTTCAAGGAAAACAACGTATAGTATTTGTTACCAATGATGAAATTGCATTTTTAAGCAAAAATAGAATTGTGGAAAACTTACATCCATATGGCAATGAGCTTGACTATCTCACACTACTTACTTTTCTGATGAGATTGATTATACATGAATAAATATGACTTTTATATTGTATAATAAGATACAGCAAAATTCAGAAGGTCTGCATAACTCAGGAACCAATATTTTCCAATAATCAATGCATAATCTTACAAAATCATGTGGGGTATAGGACACATTCAAAGGGCAATAGAGACCAATACATTTTAAGCCAGAAGTATACAAAGTTTATTGACTTGATTTCAGATTCTGTTACAACTAACCTCTAAGAAACTAAAGACATTGTGTTTTGATGGTGTATCAAGAAAACATCAACAATTATCTGAGAAGACTAATAAAATAATTCTCCCTTTTCTAAAACTCATCTGTGTAAGGCTAGATTTTTCATATACTTCAACCGAAACGTATTGCAAGGAACTGACTGCAAAAACAGATGTGATTATAATTATTCTACTGCCTTCTAATTAGCCAAGCATTAAAGAGATTTACAAAAATGTGAAACAAAGCCATTCTTCTTGCAAAAATTATATTAATTTTGAATAATCATTTTAAATAAAAATATTTCATTTTTATTAACATGTGATGGGTTTATTGTTATTTTAAATTATTAATAAATATTTTAATTCATCAGTTTTAACTTCTCATTTGTTAAGTACCTACAGATATAACCCATATCACAGCAAGAAAGCTTGTTTCAGAACACAATTTTTTTTTTTTTTTTTTGAGATGGAGTCTTGCTCTGTCGCCCAGTCTGGAGTGCAGTGGCTCAATCTTGGCTCACTGCAACCTCTGCCTCCCGGGTTCAAGCCATTCTCCTGCCTTAGCCTCCAAGGTATAGCTGAGACTACAAGCAAGCGCCAGCAAGCCCAGCTAATTTTTTTTTTTTTTTTTAATAGAGATGGGGTTTTACCATGCTGGCCAGGCTGGTCTCGAACTCCTGACCTCAAGTGATCCTCCTGCCTTGGCCTCCCAAAGTGCTGGGATTACAGATGTGAGCTACCATGCTGGCCTAATTTTTAAGATGGTAACGGTGTCCTGAGAACAAAAATGTGAAACCGTCTACTCTAGAGCAATGTGGAATTTTCTATCAGCCAAGGAATTGTGAGAAGTTTTTTAGAGCATTAGTTGCACAACTAAAACAATTTATATTCTCTTAGGCAAGTGCCCAAGACATATATTCCTTCCCCTTGTGTTTTTAGATTTTAAAAATAAAAGTCTTTCCATTAGCATTGATCAACTCAGGCATCTCTTCTCCATAAACTATTGCAACGCTTCTCTGCTCAACTAATTAGCTTCTCTCTATTGGAAAAATGATTCACTATTGGGAGAAAGGCACTTACAGGTACAAATTGAATCACAGGTTTCTAGAGATGCTTTCCGAAGACCATGTTATGACATTTTAGTGCTTGCTAAGCAGTAAATACTGAATCACTTTCCTGCTACGCTCTTCAGAGCAGAAGGAGAAACTTACAAAAAGGGCAATGTAGTTGGGATCCGCCACAGCCTGGAGACTGGGCCATGTTTCTATGGCCCACCCACATTTCACCCCGACTTTCTCTGAGAAACAATGGAAACTGGAGAACAAGGTCAGAGAAGTTATCCCAGATGGTCGAAGGGAAGAAAGGAGAAGAGAGGGTAAGCAGAAAATCAAAAAGGCCATAAAAAATTACTGGTGAAAATAATTCTTAGTCACTCACCATTTCTTATGTTTGTGAAAACAGAAACGAGGAGCAAGTGTTGTTGTACGAATTGTTCCTTCCCCTCCCCCTCCACCGCCCACATCTGTCAAGCTATCCCTGTTTCACTTTGTTGCCTCTGCACTCTCTATTAACTCTTTTGTCTTCCTCTTTTTTCTCCTACAGCAAAGATTTTTTGCCATTTTTTGTTTCTTTTTCTCTTGTTTCTTTCCCTTTTCTAATCCTTGAAGACTATCTTTTCCCCCTTTCTCTTTCTCCTCAACCTTTCGAATCTTTTTTACTCTTGAGTCTCCGAATACATTTTCTTCTGCCATTTTTCCCTTTCCATACTATGCAAATGATGTTTAATTAATCAAAAGCAATATATCCGAAATTTCCAAACTTGAAACATGAAACCAGTAGGACCGACAGATTTGTAATCTCAAGGGACTTTGAGGTCACAACACTTTGAAATTGTGTTTTCTTTTAAATAAAAATCTAGAATACATAAAACATACAATACAATACGTACATACATATAATACAAACATCTTCTAGATGACGCGGAATAGGGATCTTTTTAAAAAACTTTTACTGCTCACTTTTAGTGTTTCACTTTGTTTTCATATTTCCAATTGTAAAAGTCTACATTAACGTCATATTATGTCATGTCACATTATTTAAAAAAAAAGTTTCACAGTAGTTCGCTGGGAGAATTGAATCATCACATAATAACATAGACAAATCTAAATTTAAAAAAAAACCTGTGCCCTGTGCAACCTAGGTGTGGTACCCCATGCCTGTAATCCCAGCACTTTGGGCGGCCAAGACTGGCAGATCACTTGAGGCCAGGAGTTTGAGTCCAGCCTGGCCAACACAAAAATTAACCGGATGTGGTGGCAGGTGCCTCTGGTCCCACTACTCGAGAGGCTGAGCCAGGAGAATCGCTTGAATCCAGGAGGTGAAGGTTGCAGTAAGTGAAGATCATGCCACTGCCCTCCAGCCTGGGCGACAGAGCTAGAGAATATATTTTGCAGATGCTACCTCAATTTATATCACTTCAAAACAGTGAACTAGCATAAGTATAGTAGTAAATATAGGCTGTTGTTCTGTTCCTAACTCCTACAAAATTATACTAGTTTATCATTTAATGCAGACTCCAACACTTTCACATTGTACTAAATATTTCTTTTCTTTCTTTCTTTTCTTTTTTTTTTTTTTTAGACGAAGTCTTACTCTGTTACCCAGGCTGGAGTGCAGCAGCATGATCTCAGCTTACTGCAGGCTCCCCCTCCCAGGTTCAAGCAATTCTCCTGCCTTGGCCTCCCAAGTAGCTGGGATTACAGGTACCTGCCACCAAGCCTGGCTAATTTTTGTATTTTTAGTAGAGATGGGGTTTCACCATGTTGGCCAGGTTGGTCTTGAACTCCTGACCTCAGGTGATCTGCCCACATCAGCCTCTCAAAGTGCTGGAATTACATGTATGAGCCACTGGACCTGGCCAGTACTAAATATTTCTTTAGTACAAAATAAAATAAGTTTCAATGACTTATCAAGAGTCTCCTTTCTGCCCGACACAGTGGCTAACACCTGTAATCCCAGCACTTTGGGAGGCCAAGGCAAGTGGACAACTTGAGCTCAGGAGTTTGAGATCAACCTGGCCAACATGGTGAAACTCCGTCTCTACTAAAACTACAAAAATTAGCCAGACGTGGTGGCACACACCTGTAATCCCAGCTACTCGGGAGGCTGAGGCAGGAGAATAGCTTGAACCTGGGAGGTAGAGCTTGCAGTGAGCCAAGATGGCCCCACTGCACTCCAGCCTGGGTGACAAAGCGAGGCTCCACCTCAATAAATAAATAATTTTTTAAAAAAAAGAGTCTCATTCCTAAAACTGACACTCAAGGAATTTTCTTCATCAGAATTTTTGTCAAGAATATATCTGATTGGTCTTTCTCTTTAAGTACTGAGTGAAATTCTAGTTGGCTGACTTCCAGAAGAAAACTATCAGGATAGAGCAGGTAGATTCTGGTGAGAAGTAACACTCAGAGAAAGGAAGACATACAAAGTGACTTAAAGCTTTTGCAGCTTTTGTCCTGGGGCCAGATGCAGTCCCTGTGGAACACAGGCAAGAGAGGAAACTACGGAAAAAAAACAGTATGTCCTGATGTGGATAAGCAGAATACTGAATCTAAAGAAAGCACAGCTGCTGGGAGGAGTGGAAGAATCTTAGAGGATACAGAGGCAGAAAGAGAATCCTCATATTTGTCTACCACGTCAGTCTCTGGCAACTCGTGACACAAAATGTGCAAAACAGACTCAAAGCAGCTCAGCTACAGACAGAAGATCTTATCTGAGACCAGGGCTGCCACTCAAGTGTTTGCAGTTCAAATCCAATCAATGTACTATCTTCAGAAACAATGGGAAGAACACTCATCTGAGAAACATAACAGAATCCACTTCTTACAGAATCCATTCTTACACTCAAAATGTCCAGTATATAATCTTTCAGAACTTTGAAGAACTAAGAAAATGGAACACATTCTCAAAACAAAATCTAATGTTTCCAATCTCAAAATGACTCGTATGTTGGAACTAGTGGACAAGAATTTTAAAGTAACTGTTATAATCCCCTCAATAAAGTAAAATAAAATATGTTTGCAATAAATGAAGGATAGGAAATAGTAGCAGAAAAATAAAAACAATAAAAAGATCAAAAAAATTCCATAAACAAAATATATAATATCTGAAATAAAAACTTTACTGCGGGCACATAGTATTCAAATGGGGATGACAGAAGAAAGAATAATTAAACTTACAGACAGATCAATAGAAATTACACAATGTGAAAAAGAGAAAACAGGATGAAAAATAATGGACACTTTCTTAGTGACCTATGGGATAATATCAAATGCTCAAACTTATGTCTAACAGGAATTCTAGAAGAAAAAAGGGGAAGAAATATGAAAAAATATGTAAAGAAATAATGGCCAAAAATGTCTCAAAGTTAAAGTAAAACACATTTACATATTCAAGATATTTAATGAGCCCCGAGTACATTAAATACAAATAAAGCCATACTGAGACGTATTATAATTAATCAGTTGTAGAGAAATAATTTTGAAAATGGAATGAGAAAAGTAATGAGAAAGTAGAAAAGGAAAAACACATTACAGAGAATGAGAGTAATTCAATGTTATGGAATTATGGAAGCCAAAAGCAAATGAAACGAAGTCTTCAAACTGTTCATAGGAAAAGGCCTGTCAACTAGAATTCTACATCCAATGAAAATATACTTTAAAAATAAAGGCAGAACTTAAAAAAGAATGAAATCCTGCCATTTGTAATAACATGGATGGGCCTGGAGGACATTATGCTAAGTGAAATAAACTAGACATAGAAAGACAAATGCTGCATGATCTCATTTATACATGGAATCTAAAATAGTCTAACACAAAGAAGCAGAGAGTAGAATTGTGGTTGCCAGGGGCTCGGGAAAGGAGGAAATGAGGCAGTGTTGATCCAAGGGTACAAAGTTTCATTCATGCAAAAGAAATAAGTTTTGGAGATCTACCATAAAGTGCAAGGTCTATGATTAACAAACAGTAGTGTATTATATTCTTAAAATGTCATAAGAGGATAGATCTTATGTAACCTTATTACAAAAGGGGAAAAAGAAAACAAGGTGGGCAGATGGAAACTTTTGGAGGTGATGTATAAGTTTATGGCATTGTTAGTGATGATACTTGATGGTTTTACAGGTGTGTCCTTATAGCCAAACACATCAAGTTTTATATATTAAATATCTATAGCTTTTCATATGGCAATCATACCTCAGTAGGCCGTTTTTAAAAAAGAATAAAGGCAGAATAAAAACATTTTATAGAAAATAAAAGATTATTGCCAGCAGATCTGTTTACACAAGAAACGACAAAGGAAGGTTCAGAATGAAAGGAAATGAAACAATATGGAAACTCAAATGCTGAGAAAGAAATATAGAACATGGGAAATGGTATCTGGGTTAATGAAAAGAGTTTGTTTTGCTTTATTTCTCTTAGTTTCTTTGTAATACATATGATTGCTTAAACCAAATGTTATAATATTTTCTTAAAGGATTTATAACATGTTAAAATGCAATATATATAACAACTACAAAATAAAAACTGGGAGGGAGTCTGATATGATTTCAAGGTTTCCACATTATGTAAGGTAACATTAACTGTAAGTAGATTGTTAAGGATATATATTGTAATCTCTATTTCAACCACTTAAAAAATGACAGAAGACATACAGCTGGAAAGTCAACAGAAAAATCAAAATGGATTTCTGACATTTCTAAGTAATAAAAAAGGCAGGAAAAAAATAGAAGGAAAAACAAAGCAGATTTTTTATTTTAAAAAAAAGTAGGTGTATTAATGCCATATAACAGAGATTTCAAACCAGAAGTTATTATTAGTGATAAGAAGCTATTTCATAGCAGTAAAAGGATTAATTCATTAAAAAGACATGATAAAAAGTGTATGTTTTTAATATCACAGCAGGAACATACAAAAGTGAAATCTAACAAATTAAAAGGAGACATAGACAAATCCACAGAGTTGGAGATTTGCTAAATTTCTCTGTTAGCAATTGACAGATCAACTAGAAATCAGCAAAGATACTGAAGATAGGACCAACACTCTCAAGCACATTGACCAGAATATTTGTGGCTAAATTTACGTTTTTAAGCTAAAGGATGATATATCAGAATCAAGTCTTAATGGTGGTCATATTAATTTGTATTTGTTTATTTCTAAGTATATCGATAGATTATATATTTCTACTCGAGTATTTCAAAAGTATCCAAAGCATTTTCAAGAATTACAAATTGTCCATTCTAACAAATGAAGCATAGATGATACCATAACTGTCATTCCACGTATTACAGAGAGCAGTTTGGAACGTGAGCTCTGAGGTCAGGTGTACTTAAGTAAAATCCCATCTCTGGCTCTTCCTAGTTACATAGCTTGGGTGTATCCCTTAATCTCCCATGATTCTTCACTTTCTCTTCTGAAAATGGAGGTAATGATAGCACATATCTCACAGAGTTAAGCAAGATATTAAAATCAAACTGTTATCGTGGTCACTGTGTCATTATCAAAAATAGAACCCAAATTTGCTTTGCATCTCAGTAAATAAATGAATTTTGGTTTGAAAAGTGCAAATAAATCAAACCTGAGATGATCACAAGGAGCCTTTTGACACCGTTGAAACCACTGGAGGTTTATCCTGCAAAGCTATTTAGATTAAATCTGAAAAGTTCAAATCTTTACACCAAAGCTGAACCCCATATGGTTCAGGAGTCTTTGCCTGAAAATACATACGCTTGAGTAGAGTTTTCAATTTGTTTCTTTTTGAAATTTGTACATTTTCCCCTCGATTGCACCCAAATGTTTCTCCTTTCCTTCTCCAGGTTGACAAAGAATATTGATTTTGGTCATAACAGAGTTCTCTCCAGAGAGGTCGGAGAGGTTCTTGTTGATACTGTCTGATTTAAATTTCGTTTAAGCTGTTTGTTTTTTTAGGTATTAAATATAAGAAATTATCTATAGCCAGAAAGAAGGTGTGAAGGTGACACAGGTTAAGACCACCTGCCTCCTGACAGAACTGAAGTTTGAAGTGGATTTTTTCTTTGAGCAGACTTTCAATCAAGTACTGCCCAGTTTTAAAATAACTTACCCAAAATCTTTGATATTTTTCATTATGTTTTCCAAAACTGACAAAAGTTAGAGTACAAGAGTTTAGGTATAATTATTTAGAGTTAGAGCTAGGTGCAATTATTTAGAGTACAAAAGTTAAAGTACAAAAGTTAGAATACAAAAGTTTAGGTACAATTATTTCCTTTGATACTAATTCAAAACGTCTTCTTGAATAAGATACATTTTGTGAACATTTTTCTTTTCTGGCGTTTTCTTATTGTAATGCACTCATGAAAGAAAAATATTCAACCTAAACTTTCAGAGGAAAAAAAAGCTTAAACAAATATGATCAATTTTTATGTGTGTCAAGAAGCCTCTTAAAATTACCTTTAAGCCATATGAAAAAGATGAACTATACAAATACTTGTTTCTCGTTTCAAATAAACTTGTTTAACAAACTCATTTTTTGTTTATTTTCTTAATCATGATGTTTGATTGATTTAATCTGCATGTCTGTTTCATAAAGCATGAGTGTTCATACTGAAACAATGCTTACCAAGGACAAAGAGCGTTGTCTCATCATAACTGGTGAACTCCTACCAAAAAGCCAAAAATGAAGGAAACTGAGATCTGAAAATCAGGTAGCATTAAAATAATACAGTATAAGAGAGCTTTCTATGATATGTAAAAATGTAACATACTTTTTTCTTAAAATTACTTTAAAAATACTCCTAGCTAGGCACAGTGGCTCACGCCTGTAATCCCAGCATTTTGGGAGGCCGAGGCAGTGAATCATGAGGTTAGGAGCTCAAGACCAGCCTGGCCAACACGGTGAAACTCCATCTCTATTGAAAATACAAAAAACTAGCTAGCTGGGCGTAGTGGCAGGTGCCTGTAATCCCAGCTACTCAGGAGGCTGAACCAGGAGAATCACTTGAACCTGGGAGGCGGAGGTTGCAGTGAGCTATCGTGCCACTGCACTGCAGCCTGGGCAACAGAGTGAGACTCCATCTCAAAAAATAAAAAAAAAAAAAACTCATATTTCAACATCAAACATGTCATGTATTAGCTTTCAGGGAAATGGTTGTGTTGAAGATGAAGGCTCAGCTTCAATGGCAGAGTTTGGTGTCTATGCAAAATGCCACATAGATTTGTCTTTTTAAACAATTTCAAAACTGTTTACGATTTGATTTGTACTACAATCTAAATCCACAGCAATTATTCCACAATCAATTATAATAATGAAAGCAAATTGTGAAATGTAGATGAACATGAACATAGCTCCAAATGCTGTAGGTAATTACAGAAACTATGTAAGTGAAGATAAAATGCTTCTGCTGTCATTTACTCATGATAAGCTATTGTAACATCCTGCTAAGTATTACCCAAATATTGCAATGGGTATTCGCCAAGTCAAGACTAAGCTATCTCTAATAGTGGCTCACATATGTTAATAAAAAGCCTAAGAGTAAAACCTACACTTGTAAACTGAAAGGGATTTATATTTTATGGCAGTGTATAGTTTATATTAATATTAATTTATGTTAATTATTAATATGTTAATTTAAGAAGGCAAAGAAAAGTTACCATTTACTAAGAATTGTATTAACTCTTGGTTCTCATTAAATGAGAAAAGATATCAAATAGCCATGCTGTATTACTTAAAAATAAAAGACTCATATCCCTGCCCCAGTAATGTAGTTTGTTCCATCCTAGATTTCACAGGCTAAACTGATTAGCAGCTCACCAAGAACTGTGAGAATTATTCAAAAGAACTAGAAGAGAGAAAACAGAATGTTGTGAGAAAGTCACATAAAGAACAATGAATTATACTTAGGAACTTTGCATCCTAGAGCTCATAAAATGAAAAAAACAAAATCCATTGCTTTTTCTCTCAGCTCAGTGAGAGGGATACTTTATCAAACATTTCTGAAAGTAAGACATCCTGCTGGCTTATTTTATTAAACAGGGAATAAAACACATTGCTTTATTAGAGTTGTTTCAAGAATGCATCAAAGCTGTGGGCTCTCAAGACAGAAATCAAAGACTAAAAAAAATTGCATCTGCTGTATCTTCCCCCAAAAAATATATTTTACTATAATTAATGTAGAGTTGAAAGACAACTTGTAGAAATATGAATAAATCACATGCCAAAGTGATTATGCATTTAACTTTCCTATAACCATAACATCATGATATCCTGGCCATGGAGAAGTTTATCTTCCTCATTATATAATAATACGATAATTGTTGAGAAATAATGTCTGGAAATTTTAAGAGATCTCAATGAATCATATACTCAATCTGGGTGACTTTTCCCATTGGGATTTATCAGATTAAACCTATATCTGAATCATCATTTTATTCAGCTGGGTTACAAATGTGACTTCAAGCCAGAATCACTTCAGTCCCATTTTGTCTCTGAAGAAGTAGAGTGCTGAGCAGGCAGCAGATCACACATCGGGCTGTGTGCTGCTCTGAAGACGTGGAGAGACTGCCAGACCATGGGTCCCAGAGGCAAAATCAATTCACTCCCACAGCCATGGCTGCCCAAGTATTTCCCTGGCTTGTGGTCCTGCCTTGTCTCCTCCCAATCCCACCCTGGTGAGGCTGAAGCCATGTGTGGGGATCCTCATCTCCCATTTTGTTAGCTCATCTCTATCAGACATATTTTTCAATTCGGCATATAAAAAGATAATAAAATAAAAAGAGAAATGAGTAGCTCATACTTTTTACCTCTTTCTCTGTAACCTTAGAACAGCGATCAGGGTACGGTTATAAATACTCCATTAGTAGGCCAGGCAATGCAATGTCACAGTGAAGAATATAGGCTCTGAATTTACACAAATCTTGGAATCTTCTGTCACTTACCAACTATATTTGAAGCAAGTACATTAATCTCTCTGTGCTCAGTTTCTTAACTTGCAAAATGAGAATAATGAGGGTACCTAATTTAAAGTGTTGCTCGAGAGTTAAATGAGAATGTAAGTAAAATTCTAAAATGAATGTTTGCCACATACTAAATGTTCAATAAATGTTAGTCATTATTATCATTATTGTTAATTATCAATATTATGATAATGATAGTCAAAGGCTAATATACAAATATCAATATTACTAGGTAGGAAACTGAGGTTAAAAGTCTTCAAGAAAAAGTCAATGTGTCAAGGAGGTGACTGAGAAAAAGAAATACAATAATGGGGACAGAAACAAAGAAAAAAGAAAAACTGTAAGAAAGGTCATAGGTTACATAGCTAAAAATATTCCAATTTAAAAATTTCAGTTACAGTTCTTAGATTTCCACTCTGAGGTCAAAACATACCACCCAACTCTTGGGATAGTTGATCCACTCAGTTCTTCAGCACACAGCCACTTCGTCTTGTTTAAGGCCATCCAAAGAATGAGCTAGAGGGATTAAAATCTAAAGTACAGCACTGCCTCTTGTGAATTACATTCAGAGGAATAAGAACCATGAAAGAGTAGGCATGGGTTGACAAGACCTTCTTGCCAAATGAAAATCCTGAGTAGAAAAAAAGAGTAACAGTACAAAAATAAATAAATAAAATTTTAAAGAAATTGAAGAGAGTGAAAACAAAAACAAATAAACAAACAAGGTCAGAGGGACAGGGCAAAAGATCACAGTGTCCCCCCTGGAATTCTGTTGTTTGAAGAACTGAAGACAAGCAGGTTGCATCAGAAAGGGAAGAGTATTTTTTCCCACAAAGTATAATAAATGCCGCAAACTTCTGGGCTCACATGATTCATTTGCCTCAGCCTTGCAAGTAGCTGTCATTCTGAGGGGCTTCAAAAAAGAGTGTGACCTATCTACTCAACACTACCAACTCTTCCTTAGTCTCAGACTCCAACAATCAAAAAGTAGGCTGATACAACTTCTGCTAACTTTATCTGCTCCTACTGCTGCCACGATAATGTCTTCTATGTTATACTTTCTTTAATTTTCGCCTCGGATTCATTGTCTTTATTCATAAACTTACTGTCATGCACGTCCGTGTGAAGAGACCGCCAAACAGGCTTTGTGTAAGCAATGAAGCTTTTTAATCACCTGGGTGCAGGCGGGCTGAGTCGGAAAAGAGAGTCAGCCAAGGGAGATAAGGGTGGGGCTGTTTTATAGGATTTGGGTAGGTAAAGGAAAATTACAGTCAAAGGGGGGTTGTTCTCTGGCAGGCAGGAGTGGGGGTCACAAGGTGCTCAGTGGGGGAGCTTTTTGAGCCAGGATGAGCCAGGCACAAAATGATATCATCGCTTAAGGCAAGGACCGGCCATTTTCACTTCTTTTGTGGTGGAATGTCATCAGTTAAGGCGGGGCAGGGCATTTTCACTTCTTTTGTGATTCTTCAGTTACTTCAGGCCATCTGGGCATATACGTGCAAGTCACAGGGGATACGATGGCTTGGCTTGGGCTCAGAGGCCTGACACTCACTACTACCCGATTTTTAAAATGAATATACGTGTGCATATGTCTTTATAGCAGCATGATTCACAATAGCAAAGACTTGGAATCAACCCAAATATCCATCAGTGACAGACTGGATTAAGAAAACGTGGCACATATACACCATGGAATGCTACACAGTCATAAAAAAGGATGAGTTTGTGTCCTTTGTAGGGACTTGGATGCAGCTGGAAACCATCATTCTCAGCAAACTATTGCAAGAACAGAAAACCAAACACCGCATGTTCTCACTCATAGGTGGGAGCTGAACAATGAGATCACTTGGACTCGGGAAGGGGAACATCACACACCGGGGCCTATTATGGGGGGTGGGGAGGGAGGAGGGATTGCATTGGGAGTTATACCTGATGTAAATGATGAGTTGATGGGTGCTGACAAGTTGATGGGTGCAGCACACCAACATGGTACAAGTATACATATGTAAGAAACCTGCACGTTGTGCACATGTACCCTAGAACTTAAAGTATAATAATAATAAAAAAGTGAATATGTATTCACAAATCAAATAAGTTCAATTAAGACAATATTGACTACATGTCATATGCCAGTGCTGAACTACGGACATTTCAACACTTCAAATGGGCCAGCAGCCCCTACATACCCTCAAACACCTTTAGCAGACGAACTTTAAAACCCACTAGGAAGTAGAGATGATTCTTGATTTGAACTGTGTACTTTCACTTTTGAGAATAGCACTCAATTCAGGCTTGCGAACAATACCTGCCAGGAAAGTCATGAGCTAGTAGCCAACTGAAGTTCCATCTTTGGGCCGCACTGAATCATGAGGGAGGCACAGAATGTTCTATCCTATTAACCACATGGACTATTTCAAGTGCAGAAGAAACAAAGGGTATGTGGCAAACATAACCTCAAAAATGCATCCAACCAGTTACGCCAATAACAAACTGTCACAAATCTCAATTGCTATCGCTGCAAACTCAATAGACTGACTCTAGTCACACAATCCAGCAGTGAATGACCCCGTCAGCATGGCAACAACAATGCCTTAAATTTGTAAAGCTCTTCATGGTAACTCATTTTCCCACATCTCCTTTGATTCTCACTTCTTGAGACGACGACATATAAGCAGTGCAGATTTTCTTCAACTTCTAAATTCATTATTTCCTTATTTAATTTTCATTCCAACTTGGAGTTTTACAAAAACATATGGTCATCTCAATCTAAGGTAGCTAGCATTAGCCTATGCCTCAAGTCACGATTGACAATAATTTGCTTCATGTCAGATTTCACTTCACTAAAACAGGACTACAAAGAGCTATATTTACTATAGGACTAGAAAAATCTAAAGTCATTGCAACCTTTAAAAAATTATGGTTATGATGGCTGGGCGCGGTGGCTCACGCCTGTAATCCCAGCACTTTGGGAGGCTGAGGCAGGCAGATCACAAGGTCAGGAGATTGAGACCATCCTGGCTAACACGGTGAAACCCCGTCTCTACTAAAAATACAAAAACAAAAAATTAGCCAAGCATGGTGGTGGGTGCCTGTAGTCCCAGCTACTCGGGAGGCTGATGTAGGAGAATGGCGTGAACCCGGGAGACGGAGCTTGCAGTGAGCTCAGATGTCGCCACTGCACTCTAGCCTGGGCAACAGAGTGAGACACTGTCTCAAAAAAAAAAAAAATATATATATATATATACACACACACACACACACATATATAGTTATGATAATAAGTGATGCTTCAGTGGCATAAAAAGGATCTTCTCTGCATATTCCTTTCAGAGATGAAGTTTTATTTATTTGCATCTGAAAACTTAACAGGTTTATTTCAAGCTGTCCCATATTGTGGCCAAATATTATTTTCTACATCACTGTGACGTTTGAAAACAATAAGTATATTATCTCAACTATTCAACATTTAATGACACTAAGAAATAAGTAAAGAAATGCTGAAATCTTGAACTAGGATCATGTTCCTTACAGAAATCGTCAATCACTGGGTTAAAAGTATGGTTCTCCAGGCAGATGTTTAGAACCCTCAACAGAATAAACTTTTAGGATAGGATTTTGGACAACTTTGTGTCTTTACATCAACCATGAGTACGAAAACATATATTGACCTGTAGCCTAACTTGGAAATATAAGAGTTCACACAAAAATACAACCCCGGTAAGTAGGATAGGCTTGAAAGTTTAGGAGGTAAAAATAAATAAAATGGAATAATTATAGGGACAAATGCTTTATCTCCCACTGCCAACCAAAAACAAATTTATAAATTGTAGGAGGAAATGTCAAGATGAGAAATTCCAATAATTAAGGTAGTGTCTATCTCCCACTCTGCACATAGTTTTTTTATACAACAAGGAGCAGCGGATGTGAATGGAAAATGCATGCTGCATAGAAAGAAAGGGCATCCAGCAGAAGGGCCGCTCCCAAAAGAAAAAGAAATTGTGGAAACAATACCATGGTAAATGCTTAAAACATATTTTGCTTTCAGCCTCTTCTTTTCCCATTCCTGCTACCTCCCACTTCCACCTCTCATACCAACATCTTCATCAGTTTTTGTTTTCATTTTGTGTAACAAAAGCCAGGGAAGAATAGTGGAAATTGTTATGTAAATACAAAAAAATGTTCATTTTCAATTAGAGGTGACATTACCCTCCAAATTCCAACTGGATCTGATTCAAAAAGCAAGAGAAGAAGGAGAGAAAGGAGCTTAATTGAAATATAAAATTGAGAGAGGATATAAATTGTACTTTTTCTTTTCAACAAGGGCTGAATTTACATTTTTTAAAAGTCAAAACAGCTAACATTTTGGCAAACAAGCTGTTTCTGTTTTTGCCTAACTATCATGAAAAGCAATGCAGAGCAGAAGTTGCTTTCTATATAAAATATGGCAGACTGGAAAATGTTTACAATCCAAAGGCGTATTCTGAAACTACCATGACATAGAGTTACATAACCTGGAGTTAAGGATCCTACATTCTCCTCCCTACTCTGCTGCTATCATTGACTTGGATTCTTCTATACTGCTAAACTAGTCTCCCAGTTTACAAATTTGTCGTCCTTTAAAGCTTCGTTGATTCTGACAGGCCATGAAGAAAGACAGTGTCTTTGCTGCTTCCTTTTTAAGAGGCAATATAACTTCGTGGTTCGGGTCTCTTACCTTACAGTTCAGGATGTTTATGCTTGTATTTTAGTCCAATCACTTCTCAGCTGTATAGTCTTAGACACATCTGTCCCTCAGGTGTTCATCTGTAGAATCAGAAACATTATTACATGATGTTACGTGTAAGGGTCATATAAGCAAAGTGACCCCCAAATTCATAAGGAGCTGAGAAACCAAAGAACGAAGCAAACGAATCTAGTTTGTTAGTAAATGCTGATTTATTAGGGGAACTTACAGACAGAAGTGGTCTTGGGTGGCCGCAAGACAGGTAGATCTCTGTACTGAAAGATCCCACACCCAGGGCTTATATCTCAAGAAAGGAGTATATGTTCTCTGGAAGGAATGTGTAAGTAACTGCTATGGGCATCACAGCCTACGATGTATGCAACATCAAAGGCTGTTTTGGAGAAAAGCCAAAACTTGCAGTGAATAGGTATTTCGACACAAAGAGTAATATATTAACTAGACATTTCGGAGGCATTCCTGAACTTTGAGTGAGTTAGGAGTCACATGGTGGATTCTCATCTTAAACTGAATCACTCTTGTCCCCACATATAGACTTAATTATCCATAGATGATTTAAAAATTAGTGAATAGCTTCAATATGCCAAAAGCTGTTCTAAGCACTGGAAATTCTGTGATCAAAAAGAACACAAATCCTTGACCTGTAAACTTAGATTCTAATTAACAAAGATGGAAACAAGGTAATTTTCATGATAAGAGATGTGCTATGAGTAAAATAAAAGGAATGATGTGTGAAAAAGTGACTGAGTGAGGAAGGCATTGTAGATGGCATGGTCAGAGATGACTTCTAAAAGGAAGTGCCACTTGATACCTGACAAATGGTTTGTGGAAGCCAGCCAAGCCTAGACCCTAGAAGACAGCATTTTAGGCAGGTGGATCATAAGGTACAAAGGTCCCAGGGGTTGTAGGAACTTGACTTTTAGAAAAATACAAAAGGCCAGAACAAAATAAGTGATGGAACAAATAGTGGGTGAGATGGCCCAAGCCCCCAGCCTGGGCAGTGGAGACTGGGCTGGAGGCAGATTGTGCTTGAAAAGCTTAGGGACTATGTGGATGTCCTCTATTTCCTTCTCTCCATGCTTCTCCTTCCTACTTTGTGACCAGGAGGTTGACTTCCACTCCAATGAAAGGATCTTTTCACTTGGGTTCAGCCAGTATAGGCATACTAAGCTATTCTTGCATTGCTATAAAGAAATACCTGAGACTGGGTAATTTATAAAGAAAAGAGGTTTAATTGGCTCACAGTTCTTCAGGCTATACAGTAAGTATAGCAGCATCTGCTTCTGAGGAGGCTTCAGGAAGCTTCCAGTCATGGCAGAAGGCAAACAGGGAGAGCAGACACATCACATGGTGAAAGCAGGAACGAGCAAGGAGAGGCACCACACAGTTTTTTGTTTTTTTTTTTAATTGAGATGGAGTCTCTCTCTGTCACCCAGGCTGGAGTATAGTGGTGGGGTCTCGGCTTACTGCAACCTCTGACTCCTGAGTTCAAGTGATTCTCCTGCCTCAGCCTCCTGAGTAGCTGGGATTATAGGTGCCCGCCACCACTCCCAGCTAATTTTTGTATTTTTAGTAGAGACAAGTATTCACTATGTTGGCCAGTCTGATCTTGAACTCCTGGCCTCAAGTGATCTGCCTGCTGTGGCCTCCCAAAGTGCTAGGATAACAGGCATAAGCCACTGCGCCCAGCCGGAGCAACACACTTATAAACAGTTAGTTCTTGTGAGAACTCAATCACTATCACGAGGAAAGCATCAAGGGGATGGTGCTAAACCATTAAGGAGAAATCCTCCCCCGTGATCCAACCAAGTCCTACCTCCAATACTGAGAATTACAATTCGACATGAGATTTGGGTGGGGACACATGTCCAAACTATAGCAATAGGTTACAAGCAGGAGCTCAGAAGCCTAAAAGAAAGTGAAGATGTTTACTCTAGTTTAGTTTAAGTCACTAATGTTTAGCTCTACTCTTCTACGAAAGCCACAGCCTTAGGGTGGAAATGGCCTACCACCTTTGCTAGCCGCAGGATTTTGTACCCACCAATTGTTTTTCCTAACTTCTGCCTACTTTAGTCCCTGTACTAAAGTTTCCTCAACTGATCCAGAATGAATGTGCCATCTCTTTCTTACTAGTAACCTGATTAATGTGTAGAATGGGGTAAGATTTTGGAGTTTAATTCCAAAGGACACAATATATGTAAAATGACTCACAATGTACACAGTAAATACTTTGTATATGCTCACACTCCTTATGATTTTCCCACCTAGAAAAATTCCCATCATCAATGCATCTGAATATTGCATTGTGGTATCAGAACCCTCTCTTTTGCTCCCCTAGGCAGTGGTCAACATGTGGATTTACAGCTTTCAGCAAAAAGTGAATATGCATCAAATGGAATGCTTGGCACTGCCTCATCCTTTCCCCATGAAAATGCAGAATGGCATTGTTTGGGTGAGGGAGAAGGGACAAGATGGAGGAAGGTAAACAAGAAGGCACCATCCCTGTTGCTTCCGGGTTCTTCATCATCAACTTACCCGCATGTGGGAAAATGCAGCCCGCGCACGGGAAAATGCAGATCAACTGAACAGGCGCCACGGGACGTCAATCCGAAGAGATCCAAACTTACCCAGCCACGCCTATGGAGATGCCCCTATCACGCCCTTACCCCGCCCACTGCCCTCCCTCTTCCAGTACCAATGCATAAAAGTCCGCTGCCGGCAGGAGCCAGCGTGACTTCCTCGGCCCCCGCATTCGTGGACCGAAGAACATCACCCGAGAGTGCCTGCACGACTTCCCTGGCCCCCCACACCCGAAGACCAGAGAACCTCGCCCGAGAGTGTGTGCATATTTGCAATAAAAGACTGCCACTTTCTTATGTACTTTGGCCTCATGTTTAATTACTTAGCTCTCCTAAATTAAGTTACATTAAATTAAATTAAGACAATTATTAAATTAAATTAAATTAAGACAGTTGGTTAAGACAGGTGGTGCCGAACCCGGGAGGAGACCCCTCCTCAGGGCCCCCCCAAGGTCCGAGGAGCCTCCTCCTTCCAGGCCGCGGATGGACCAGGACCTAGACATCGCTTTCCACACCTCCATGTTTCCTAGGGGTGAGTACCTCTTGCCTCCCTCTCATACTCCTTGGCCAGAAGTCCTGCGCAGGCCCAAGGTTTTTTGGTCACCAGGTGACCCACAGGAGAGTTCCCAAAGGTAGAGACGTCTGCCCAAAGGAACTCCATTCCAGTCCGTGTGAGACCTGTCCAGGACGGAGACTTCCGCCTGGAGGTAATCTCTATTCCGGCTCCAGGAGCCTCCCGGTCTCTAGTGGCTCCAAAGGACGCTTTGTAGCCAGGTAGAGTTCGGTTTCCGCCTATAGCGAGAGAAAGGCAATGGGAATCCCCAATCCAAAATACCTAGAGACACCCCTTTAGGGTGTCTTCTAAGTAATCTCAGAACTTTACAATTAGAGCAAGATCTTAAACGAAAGCGACTGATTTTACTCTCCACTGTGGCATGGCCCCAATATAAATTAAACAATCAGTCTCAGTGGCCACCTGAAGGCACTCTAGACCGCAATATTCTACTCGATCTTGGCAGTTTCTGCCGGCACCTAGGCAAGTAGTCCAAAATTAACTATATACAAAAGATTTTTTTTTCCTTCTAAGACTTGCGTTCTCGCCCAGACCTGTGTGCCCAGTGTTCAATGGCCCAGGTCTTGTTAGCCAAAACCTGGCCCTCGGCCTCCACCTCAACATCAGAGGAGGACTCCACCTCCATTTTAGATGGGGCTGACGGCGGGGCACCTCCCTTCCGACCTTCCAACTCCCCTCCCTATGGACCTCCCACTGTCCCGCCGGACACTCCTCCCTCAGCCACTTCTCTTACCTCTCCCATTTCCGTGCACACTTGTTCCAAGACCGCGGTAGCGGCCCCCATTAGTCAGCCCTCTACCAGTCAGCCTGCCCCAACCCCCTCTACCAATCAGCCTGTCTTAACCTACCCTACTGGTCAGTCTGTTCCAACCTCCCCTGCTAGTTTGTTGGCCACCCCCGCTCTGAGAAGTTGCCGGAGCCGAAGGCGTGGTTAGAGTCCACGTCCCCTTTTCCCTGGCTGACCTTTCCAAAATTGAAGAACGACTCGGCGACTTCTCAGCCAACCCCACCTAATATTCCAAAGAGTTTCAATACCGAGGCCAGGCATATAACCTTACCTGGCATGACTTACATGTCATTCTTACTTCCACTCTTAACCCAGAGGAAAGAGGGTGCATTCTCGCAGCCGCCAGGCAACATGCAGATCAATGGCATTTAACCGACGCCACCGTCCC
>NW_012103476.1:6988061-7045777 GCF_000951045.1 Mandrillus leucophaeus
ATCATTATTATGGTTCACTCTAATTCCCCTAGTTACTCCTACTAATCCTAACTTTGTATGGAGATTCTCTATAACTGAAACCTGGTCTACAGACAACCAGATACACTCAGTCATGCAAGGCACTGCAGATTGTGCCCCCCCGCCAGGGTTGTTGCTCTGCCCTCTCCTTAAATAAAATGTGGACTCATTAGGCCAGGACGAAGGACAGATATGGGGAAGGAGAAGCTGTTGGAAGTTCTGATGAATCTGCAGTCAGCATGTCCCCGAGAAAGTGTCAGAGCCTTTACCTCAACCTTCCCATGAAAAAGGAAACAGAATAGTCAATGGAAAAGGAGAGGCTGTAACCAGAAGGCAGTAGAAAGCCCACACCTCCCCAAGGGCCCCTGCTGCACTCAGTCCCTGTTGAGTCAGAGATAGGGAGAAGCCAGGAGGTAGGGGAGTTGGTGAGAGGAGCAGCCTTGGTGAGCAGGAGGTAAGGAGATGGAGACGGAGATGGAGATGGAGACAGAGAGATACAGACAGAGATACAGATGAAGAGATAGAGATGGAGAAAGACAGAGATGGAGAGAGACAGAGGTGGAGAGAGACAGAGATAGGGAGAGACAGATGAAGTGAGACAGAGTGAGACAGAGATTCCTTTTTGCTACTCTACTCCAAACTCTTCATGGTGTAATTGCACTCAAGTTCCCAGCAAGACCCAGACGGCCCCTGTTGGAGGCTACTTTTAGCGTAACCAAACTCTATCTAAAACTCTTAACCATACCCCCATCACCCAATGCCTTTGCATTCCGGTATCTTTAGTGCCTAGCTTAACCCTATATAGCGAAGAAAAATTGTCCGAACTAGCTTCCCAGCTCAGCCCCAGCAATAACATCCAAAAGTGGGCCGTTTTTCTTCCCTTAGTTATCGGGGTTTTCCTAACATCGTCCCTAGTAGCCTCAGGACTTGGAACAGGGGCCCTCACTCACTCGATTCAACCCACACAGACCCTCTCCAGGTCCAGGCAGCCATAGAGGCTTCAGCTGAAAGCCTAGCCTCTTTACAACGTCAAATCACCTCAGTGGCCCAGGTAGCAGCACAAAATAGGTGGGCATTAGATCCCCTTTAAACCTCCAGACCACCGGTATGGCTGCTGCCTGTAGTACAGCAGATGCTTCCATTCCTAATTCCCATACTAATCCTCTGCCTTGCCTTATGTTTTGCTCCCATTTTCATAAAATTTCTCCGAGCCAAGGTCCAAGAAATCACCTGCATCGCCTTCAACCAGATGCTCCTACATCCCTACGTCCAGATACCAACCACAGACCCTAACCATGCCCCTTAACAGCAGGAAGCAGCCAGACAGACAATGACGCCCCCAATCACTATAATCAATAAAAGGTTGGACTGTCTGGACGGGGAGAGGACAAAGACGACTAAGATGGCGCATTTCCGGGTTCTTCATCACCAACTTACCCGCGTGCGGGAAAATACAGCCCACGCCTGAGAAAAATACAGACCATCTGTGCAGGCGCAACATGGCGTCCGATCGAGGAAACCGAAACTTACCTGGCCCCACCTACGGAACACCCCCAACATGCCCGTGTCCCGCCTATTGCCCTCCCACTCCCAAGCCTTAGACAGAAAAGCCGCTCCGGGCAGGCGCGCATCGCGAACTTCCTCGGCCCCTCCTCCTATGCGGACCTAGGAATCTCGTTAGTCGTCTTTGTCCTCTCCCCCCCGCGTCCAGACAAGCATATCATGAATATATGAGTGAGATTAACTAACACTCTGGTTAAGTAAGAAAATGTGTAATTCCATATTTAAAAAATGTGAAATGGTAAAGGAAATGCAAAGACATAAAATTAGTTTTGGTCTCGTAAATATCCCTTGATAAACTGTATAAACACACAAAAAAAGGTATCAATTAAGTGAAAAACTATAAGGTATTCACAAACGGAAAAACTAGAACGCTTGAATCTACTCCACCCAAAGTATTGCTTGCAATAAAGCATTAAGTTATTATTTTTTCTCCTAAAATAAAGATATATTAAAATTTGTAAGACAGAACATCACACTTGAGTATATGCTATTCATCTGATAAATATATCATATTTCTCCCAAGACTGCTTAGATGTAATTTCTGGTTTCTTCATTGTAAGATATAAATAGGAAGATATTTAATCAAAGTTTACGTTTTGTATAAACCTAGATTATATGTATATATTTTTCTCCAAGCTTCTAGCAATTTCTGCCTCCAAGATTATAAATTATATGTTAACCTGGGTGAACTGCTATAGAGGTTTAAGCAGGAATTTGTTGATTTTGCTCAGTAGAAACAATCAATATCAAGAGACTTACCTCAACTCTCACTTTTCACTCCACATGAGTTTTGGTCATTAAATTTCAATTATTTTCCTGGCCATTATAGCAAAATCATCAACCAAATACAATGGAAATGTAACAGTGTTTCTCTGAACTTACTCTACGTAGGAAAACTTCAATTAGGCTCACCAAATTAGATTACTTACTTCTGAAATTCATAGAGTGCAAACTATAAAGTTGAAAATTACATAGTAAAATGGAACTACATAAAAATTTTTTTACAAATTGAAGCGTTGTCATTCTTTCCACTTACCTTAAAGGAAGAATATTTCTATTTGTAAACTAAAAATAGAAATTTTTATTTGACAGTGAATTCAGTGAAGCCCAGTGAGCAAGGCCATTGGAAGCATATGTGCAATGTCAACCATTAGAAGAGATCTTCCAAGGGAAAGGGTGCAGCTGGTTTTAAAGTGTTGGGGGAAGAGAAAAGATTTAACTTACATTATCCACCCCAAGGCTCAAGAATTGTTAAGCACAAACCTACCAATAAATCATATTGTTTTCATTCTACTGTAATGTATGTGGTTTAAAGTTATGAGAATAAAAAATACATTCTTCCCATTTTTACCAGAATCTGTTTGAATATACCCTGAATTTCCCTATTTATAAAAATTTCCTCTTTAGGCTAGTAACTGGCTAACTTCCATGCTCAGTCTTACAATTTGCTCATTTTTTATGCATTGATTTCTTCAACAGATACTTATGGAATGTCTATCTAGTAAGTGCTAGAAGTAATTTAAACAAAAGAATATGACAATTTATTACAAATATATGATTGTTTCACAGAAGAGCATTAATAACCTCTAACTATCAGGTTCTAAGTTAATATTCTCAAGCTAAACAAAACAACAGCCTTTTTACAGTTATATTGGGATTCTGTAAAAAAGATTTTTTTTAATGAAGCATCACACTTGCCACAGTTTTATTTAACCTGGTATTTATATCAAGTATAAAGAAGACTATTATAGACAAGAAGAATAGAGAAGGCCGTAACATTAATATCAGATTTGACCTGTTGTAAAATTCATCTTACCTGGAAGGTTAAATCAATTCCAGTGCTGCAGGGACAGTCTTCATTTACACAAAGGAAATTTGACAAGGGTGTTTTTCTGAGCAAAAGCAGTAGCATACTGCATTGTTTGCAGCAGGTAAACTTATATCATCTCTTCTAGAATGTACCAAATGTAAATCCTTTTCATTCTTCTATAAATACTTCCTAAAGTACTCCCATTCTTTAACTTTTAAAAATCTACTTTATTTTCTTTCAAGGCACTTATAGCACTTGGGATTAACTTTTTAGCAAATGACAATTCTTAATGACCCACTTTCTAAATGGAAAGTGAAAAAAACAATCTCACAACAAATCCTCAAAGTACAAAAGCAATGACACTTCTAAAGTAAGCTCCCATTCAGCTCCCGGGTATCGTTAATACTCACAGATCTCATCTTCTTATGGATTTAACAACTGTGCTTTAATGTGCTTAAGGTCTAGTATTCATATCTTCCACTATTCCCTTTGATAAAGCTAAATAAGCTTATGGAGACAGTGCTGTCCCTGAGACTGCAAATTAAGGAGTGACTAATCAAAAGAAGAAGATAAGGAAGAAATGTGACATTGGCAATGCTTTTAAATGGCAATTTAAAATTGCCCGCTTTAACTCAGTGATGGAGTATTTTTAAAAAGCAGTAAGAGAATCAACTCTTCATTCTAGGTATGGACACTGGAAATGAAAGAGGCAGCTTCCGTTTGCGCCTAGGTCTAACTGCCTGCTGGATCAGGGCCCCTTCAGACTCCGCCCACTGCCCTCTCGGACGCATTTTCTCTCCAACTTTGGTGCCCACCAGCCTTGCCTTTGATCACCGCCTCCTTTATTCTCCTTATGTTTTCAATTGATTAATATCTGCTGAATGACTATATTTTACAATGCCAACAAATATTTACACTGGTGTAAACAAGAATCACATTATTTAATTGAAGGATACCTGAGATCTATTACAAATATTATAAGTGTACTTTAGAATACAGGGCTGCTCTGTAGTCTTGCTACTCAAAACTGTGGTACAGGATCCAATTAACATCAACCTAATCTGGGTGTGTGTTAGAATCCGAAAATTGCAGAACAAGATTCTCAGGAGATTTATATTCACATTAAAATTTCAGACATGATGTGTTTACCTGAGGATCTTGTTATAATGCAGATTCTGGTTCAGGTCTGAGGCCAGGCCCAACATTCTGCATTTCTAACAAGCTCCCAGCTGACACCAATGTTGTTGGTCCATAAACTGAAACTTGAGTAGCAAGGATGCAGAGGAAATAAAAATGTTTCTGAGCATGTAGACCTATCTGAGTTATCAGAGCCAATTTCTACCTGTGAAATAGCCTTACTGAATTAAACAGAAGAAAACTTTTAAAACTTCTTGTTTTTATGGTGAAAAAGTCATAAGTTTATTCTGAATTTATGAAATTTGAAAGAGCAGTAAACAGAACAGTCTGGGATAATGCGAAATTGCATCCAGATTGAAATTATGTTTCTAAATACTAACTAATGGCAGCAGCGAGCAGCCGATTGGTTGCTACAGCAAATAGAAATATGCCCTAGCATACCCCAAGAAATATTTGCAGAAATTAGAACAGTAAAGGGATTAATATGGTAAGTGAAAAGACAGGAAGAAGGATGATTGATACAGAAGTTCTCCTATGTTCATAATAAGAATTCCAAAAGCAATGGTTTGATGAAGAAAAGCTCTCTGCAGAAGATGGAGGAGAAGTAGCAAAGACAACAAAACTGAAGACAAGTTCACTGGGCTAAAAAGAGCTAAGAATTTAAATCAGAAAAAGACCATCTAAATACTAGGCAAAAATGATGAGAAATAAAAGACAAAACAGGTCTTGATAACTACAAGAATTAAAAAAAAAAAAAACACCCAAAATCAACCAGGCAGAAAACCAGGTAACATACAAAAGAAAAAGAAAACCATATAAATACTAAAATTCTCCTTTTTAAATATATAAAAAGCAAACTGCTCAATATCTATAAAGTACAGATGACTATTGACTGAAATCTATTTCTGGGGAAGCTATTATTCGTGTTTAGAAGCAATAAAGACATTATTATATGCAAGAACTTAGAAAATGTCCTTCACATGCATTATTTTTGTAAATGAGATACTAGAGCAAATTTTTATGTGATCAAAATACATGTCTTTTTGGAAAGAAGTATAATCTGTAGTTACCAGAATTATTTCCTAAAGAATTGTTAATTTAGTCATACAAGAGCAGCAACATGTAAAATCTCCAGATATATGACATTCAACAGAAAAGAAAGAGTGAGAAAAGATAGAAGGGAAAGAAAGAAAAGAATGAAAGTGGAGCCCAGGAAGAGGGGGAGGAAGTAAAGAAAGAATATATAATCTCTCATATCAAATAGAAATTTCAATCTGTGACTCTTTTTAAATATGGGCTCTAGAACATTTTATTTTGTTTCACTGTAATAATATTAAAATAGTTATCATATCTAAATCATCATAAAAGTAGCAAACAATATTAAGCAATATATCAGAATACAGGAAGTATAGAATGTATTTCTAGAAATTCACAAGTAAACTCTTCAGAAATAAATACTTTAGGCAGGAAAGATTGGTGGGTTCATCCCACAACCACACTACAGTCACTCCTGTAGTTATTTGTAAGCCCCTACCTTACTCTTTATTAAGTATACATTCTAATACACTGAATATATTTCATTCCATAGTATTGATTTGGTCTCAACAAATCTCCCATAGTCACTGTCAGGCCTCTGAGCCAAAGCTAAGTGATCCATCATATCCCCTATGACCTGCACGTACACATCCAAATGGTCAGTTCCTGCCTTAACTGATGACATTCCACCACAAAAGACGTGAAAATGGCCTGTTCCTGCCTTGACTGATGACATCACCTTGTGAAATTCCTTTTTCTGTCTCATCCTGGCTTAAAAGCTCCCCCACTGAGCACCTCATGACCCCCACCCCTGCCCGCCAGAGAACAACCCCCCTTTGACTGTAATTTTCCTTTACCTACACAAATCCTATCAAATGGCCCCACTACTATCTCCCTTTCCTTTTTCGGACTCAGCCCACCTGCACCCAGGTGAAATAAACAGCCATGTTGCTCACACAAAGCCTGTTTGGTGGTCTCTTCACACGGACGCGCATGGAAGTCACCCCATATCCCAAAGGAATAAGCATTCATTCCCTTATTCCCGCAGAGCACTTGTGGTTCAGAAGCTGACCACCTCCAGCTCCAAGAGTAGACTCTTTTTCATTTAATCTAAACAGTTCCCTTCATTCTCCCAGCCACAGTTAGTATTCCTAAATGGTCTAATTCAGAGTAAGCTGAAGAACTCTTGCTTAGAATAGTGGGGGGGAAAAATGCTCACTACTTTCCTGTGAATACCATAAAGCAATTTATCAAAACTGCAAAATCCTCCTCAGTAGTGGCAGCCAAGAAAAGAGCAAGAAAAGGAGGCCAGAGCCACTGGATTGCTAAAGATCTGGACTTTCAGTTACATGAGCCAATAAACTTTCTCAACCTTTAGGCCACTTTGAAATGAGTTTCTTTTGATTTTTCCTGAGGACATATTACCTGATCTAAACTCCTTTGTTGCCCTTTAAAAGTCTGAATTTCAAAGAACACTTTTTAGGAGTTAAGAAGCTCTTGCTATGTTGATCCAAGCAACATTGCTTTCTTCAGTCTGGTGCCCCAGTGGGGAAAGCACATTTGTAGATGGCATGTCCTAAGCAATGATTTAAAATTTGCTTAGGCTTCACATTTTCAATATTGAATAATTTCCTGTTTATATAATCTGGGATTGCCACCAAAACTGCAAGTTCCCAAGTCCCCTAGAAATATGCACGTCAGAACATTCTCTCCATAGATGACAAAACACAGAAAATAATTCAATTTATTGTAGTAAGACTATCTCAGAATTAAGTGGGGATGAACACAACTGAAGTTGAAAGGACACAAAGATAGATGTGTACCTGCCCCCCCCCGCTACACCCTTTGTTCTGCTCTCTAATCTTTGCACATACCAGAGATTTCGTAAGTTCTGTGAGTACCTGTTTTTCTGCATGTACCAGAGATTTTGTAAGTTCTGAGGCAAGGTCACAAGACGTGTTTAAGTAAGATAAACTCTTGCTGCCATAAACCTGCTCTCCCACCTCAAAGGTTGAACCGAAATATCAGAAATGGCGGGAACCAATCATAGTTAGCCAAATCGCCTTGTTCAAACACTAGCCAATCACAAATCTGATTTGTATAATAACTCTATGCCCACTTTTCTTAGACTATATAACACTGCTCGGAGCTCAGTGGGGGAGCTCTCCTGCCCGTCTCGTTTCGCGAGCGAGGGAGAGTTCCAGGTTCAAACCTGTAATAAAGATCCTTGCTGCTTAGCTTTGACTCTGGACTCTGGTGGTCTTCTTCGGGGAATAAACGGTCTGGGCATAACAAAGTCAGTCTTTAAAAAGCAAGAATGAAAGTGGAAAGCTTAATGTAATTAATTTACACATTGAAGGGGGAAGCCATATAAAGGATTTCATAGCTTTCTCATTTTTCAAAAATTTTACTCATCAAAATGAAGACATGTGTTTGCTTGAATGCTAAACATGATGCCTGTTTCGATTTTCAATGTATGCAGAACCACATTTTTTAACATCAGAAGTATAATTTGAGAAATGATTTTTCAAATCACTTTCTCTAAAGCACACTTATTAGATGACATCCTAGTGCATTTAGGCTGCTGTAACAATGCCTCAGACTGAGCAACTTGTAAACAACAGAAATGTGTTGCTCGCAGTTCTGAATGCTAGGCAGTTCAAGATCAAGGCAAGATTTGGTGTCTGGTGAGCACTTGTTCTCTGCCTCATAGATGGCACCTTGTTACTGTGTAGTCACATGGCAGAAGAGGCAATAGGGTTCCTTCCTGCCTCTTTTATAGGAACACTAATTCTATCCTTGAGGTCTCCACTATGACCTAATCACATCCCAAAGCCTCACTTCATAATAGCAACACTTTGGGGGTTAGATTCCACCATATACATTTTGGCAAATCCATGTTTGCCCGTTGACATGGTTTGGCTGTGTCCTCACCCAAATCTTATATTGAATTGTAGCTCCCACACTTCCCATGTGTCATGCGAGGGACCTTACGGGAGGTAATTGAATCATGGGGGCGGGTCTTTCCCATGCTGTTCTCGTGATAGTGAATAAGCCTCACAAGATCTGATACTTTTTATAAGGGGGAGTTTCCCTGCAAAAGTTCTCTCATTTTTTCCTTTTGCCTGCTGCCATATAAGACGTACCTCTAGCCTTCCACCATGAGTGTGAGGCCTCCCCAGCCACATGGAACTGTGAGTGTGAAAATGGACTAATACACCCATTAAATTTAAAAAAAAAAAAAAAAAGCTACTTTGCTAGATTCTGCATTTCTCTCCTTATCTTTCCTGCAATTGACAACCTTCCCCCACTTAATACATAATTGCTCAAGATCATTGTTTTTGCAAAATCGCTAAAATTCCAAACTAGAGATGTATCCCTAATAGGAATTGCCACTGCCATGCTCTGGCTTTTTCAATTAAGAAGAAGAGATAAAGGAGAAAATTGTCTCATGTGGAAAAGGCTATAGGGGGCACCCATGGCAAGGAGGCAACGGCAGTGGTGCAGAATAATGAAAACCTGAATTACAACTCCAGGAATCCCTACTTTGTTCTTTCAAAGCAAGCTACAGAATCTCTTTAGGCTTCAAATTATTCTAGTACACAGACCACTTTAAGGGTCAAATGTAAGGCTTTTTAATATTATATGTGTTCCTATTCCGGGTAAGTGACTTCTATCCACTACTTCCGTGTGTTTGGAACATTTGATTTAGGGCTAACTTTTTAACTGTCACTCATTATTTTTCTGTTAATCTGTTATCTCCATCCTCAAGGAATTTGTGTAAGGATAGTTTTAAGTGTGGAAATGATTCATCAAGGGATTTTAAAAGAATTTGCTTTGCTCCATTGTCTGTGGTCTATGTAAATGCAGGAATTAAAATCAGATAGTCTCTCCAGGATTTTCCCAGCCTAACAAGTCTATGATTCATGAGGGGAGAAGTTTCTGAACCTTGGAAATGGGCTGTGAATTATATCCTGGAGAGCGGAGGAAGTCAGCAGTCCAGTAGGTGTCACAAAGTAAATCACTCTTGGATAGTTTCTGAACTATTACAATTGCTCTCAAGGCTCCATAATAACCAGGGACTTGCAAAGCAGAGTATAAAATAGTTACGAATGTGGTCAAGTGTATGACTGTTTTCTAAAATGGCTAATGTTCAGCATATAATTTCTTCAGGCAGAAGCATCCAACGTATTATGTGTAGTACACAGGAAGACAACTTTTCCTGAACACAATCTGCATTCTGCCATTTTTGAGTTTTTAACAAGAGCCTTTACAATGCAGGGGTGTGGAGAATTGACAGATTTTGCACATTTTAGTGCTTTTTCACAATGTTTGCTATGTTCAGCAGAATATAAACTTTCAGATTTAAAATATGTTCTCTAGCTTATCCTCCTGTGCAAATCAGTACATTAAGCAAGCCTAGCAGAAAACTATAAGCAGGCAGACAAAAGTTGAGAGACAGAGGCTTTCCTATCAAATGTGATGGGAAATAAGATTTAAATATGGGTTTGCCCACCACTGTATGAACCAGAAGTCACAGTCCAGAAACTAAAAAAAAAATCACAAAGCAAGGTCAACAGTGACACGCAATCATAGATTGTGAAATTTGAAATAACTTACTTAAAATAATTCAAATTAAAACACATGGCCTTAAGCATACTGCATTAAATATAATGTACGAAAACACACTGTTAATATAGGCTCAATGGCTATAACAAATAAACCCTTGTGGTGTCTCTATTTCTTGCTCCGTAATAGTCTAGGCAGGTGTTCCTGGCTGGCAGGCAGCTCTTCTCTGCAGGGATCCTGAGCCTCGGAATTCTTCCATCTCGGATCCTGCCATCATCTAGGGAATTTTCATTGCCCATATCATGTCAGCTGTTCCGCCATGTCACGAGTTTAGTGGTAGAAGGAAAAAGACATGGAGGAGGCACAGCTACTGAGATAATGGCCTCCGCCTGGAGGCACAGCCCTTCCACTCTCATTCCATGAAGAACTCAGTCAAATCACACACTGACTGCAAGGGAGGCTGGAAAATACAGCCCTGCTAAGTGGCCAGAAAGAAGAGAAGGGCTGTTGGTGCCCAGCAAATTTCAGAAATAAGAAGAGTATGTACAATATTCATCATTTTGAAGAATTTGCTTTGCTCCATAGACTGTGGGGGAAAGGGAGGAATTCGAATCAGATATTCTCTCCAAGATTTTCCCAACCTAACAATTCTATGATTCATGGAGGCAGAAGTTTCTGAAACTTGGAAATTATATCCTGGAGAGCTGAGGATGTCAGCAGTCCAGTAGGAAAATACAGACGCAAAAATCTATGTTGATATAGCCATTTTAACAAATGTAATTGTTGGGGAAATATTTTAATACATTAAAAAGAAGCTAGACTAATTACGATATAAAATCACACAAGTGTAAAAATAATTACAATCGATCATTTTGATGTCTTATCACAAAAACATGACTTTGAAAACACAAGTAACAACAAATTTCAGGATACTAATTTTGTGACCTTGAGGCCCCATCGCCCAAATATGACATCAATATAATTTAAACAATTCGGAAACTGAATGGCAAATAGAAAGGAGAAAATGGTTTTCTGAAGACCTGAATGTAAGTCCTTTTATTAAACATATGAGACTTAGTAAGTAACCTTCTCATATTTCAATTTTTCTTCTTTAAACAATGAGCAGATTTCTAACTACTCATAGGATTTCTGTGATAATCAGACTTAAAATGAGATAAAATAGAGAAAACACTTTGACATGTTGTAGGGCTATATATATAAGACATTTTTAGAATACTAATTCTTGTAGTTCTCCTTGAAGAGGTCCTCCATCCCTTTATTTTGAGCCTATATGTGTCTTTGCATGTGAGATGGGTCTCCTGAATAGAGCACACCAGGGGGTCTTGACTCTTTATCCGATTTGCCAATCTGTGTCTTTTAATTGGGGCATTTAACCCATTTACATTTAAGGTTAATGTTGTTATGTGTCAATTTGATCCTATCATTATGATGCTAACTGGTTATTTTGCCCATTAGTTGATGCAGTTTCTTCATAGTGTCAATGGTCTTTACAATTTGGTATGTTTTTGCAGTGGCTGGTACCTGTTTTTCCTTTCCATAGTAAGTGCTTTGTTCAAATGCTCTTGTAAGGCAGGCCTCATGGTAACAAAATCTCTCAGCATTTCTTGTCTGTAAAGGATTTTATTTCTCCTTTGCTTCTGAAGCTTAGTTTGGCTGCATATGAAATACTGGGTTGAAATTCTTTTCTTTAAGAATGTTGAATATTGGCCCCCACTCTCTTCTGGTTTGTAGGGTTTCTGCAGAGAGATCCACTGTTAGTCTGATGGGTTTCCCTTTGTGGATAACCTGACCTTTCTCTCTGGCTGTCCTTAACATTTTTTACCCCAGAGTAGCTTATAGATTCAATGCTAACCCTATCAAGCTACCATTGACTTTCTTCACAGAATTAGAAAAAAATTACTTTAAATTTCATGTAGAGCCAAAAAAGAGCCCATATAGCCAAGACAGTTCTAAGTAAAAAGACCAAAGCTGGAGGCATCATGCTACCTGACTGCAAACTATACTGCAAGGCTACAGTAACCAAAACAGATATATAAACCAATGGAACAGAACAGAGGACTAGAAATAACACCGCAAATCTACAACCATCTGATCTTTGACAAATCTGACAAAAAGAAGCAATGGGGAAAGGATTCCCTATTTAATAAATGGTGTTGCGAAAACTGGCTAGCCATATGCAGAAAACTGAAACTGGACCCCTTCCATACACCTTATACAAAAATTAACTCAAGATGGATTAAAGACTTAACCATAAGACCTAAAACAATAAAAACCCTAGAAGAAAACCTAGGCAATACCATTCAAGACATAGGCATGGACAAAGACTTCATGACTAAAACACCAAAAGCAATGGCAACAAAAGCCAAAATTGACATATGGGATCTAATTAAACTAAAGAGCTTCTGCAAAGCATAAGAAACTATCATCAGAGTGAACAGGCAACCTACAGAATGGGAGAGAATTTTTGCAATCTATCCACCTGACAAAGGGCTAATATCCAGAATCTACAAGGAACTTAAACAAATATACAAGAAAAACAAATGAACAACTCCATCCAAAAGTGGGCAAAGGATATGAACAGACACTTCTCAAAAGAAGGCATTTATGTGGCCAAAAAACACATGAAAAAAGCTCATCATCACTGGTCATTAGAAAAACGCAAATCAAAACCACAATGAGATACCATCTTGCACCAGTTAGAATGGCAATCATTAAGAAGTCTAGAAACAACAGATGCTGGAGAGGATGTGGAGAACTAGGAATGCTTTTACACTGTTGGTGGGAGTGTAAATTAGTTTAACCATTGTGGAAGACAGTGTGGCGATTCCTGAAGAATCTAGAACCAGAAATACCATTTCACCCAGCAATCCCATTGCTGGGTATATATCCAAAGGATTATAAATCATTCTCCTATAAAGACATATGCACACATGTTTACTGCAGCACAATAAACATGTGTTTATTCACAATGGCAAAGTCTTGGAACCAACCCAAATGCCCATCAATGGTAGATTGGATAAAGCAAATGTGGCACATATACACCATGGAATACTATGCAGCCATAAAAAAGGATGAGTTCATGTTTTTTGCAGGGACATGTATAAAGCTGAAAACCATCATACTCAGCAAACTAACACAAGAACAGAAAACCAAATACCACATATTCTCATTTCTAAGTGGGAGTTGAACAATGAGAACACATTGACACAGGGAAGGGAACATCACATACTGGGGCCCGTCCGGAGGTGGGGCTCTAGGGGAGGGATAGCATTAGAAGAAATACCTAATGTAGATGACGGGTTGATGCATGCAGCAAACCACCATGGCACATGTATACCTATGTAACAAACCTGCATGTTCAGCACATGTATCCTGGAATGTAAAGTATAAAAAATAAATAAATAAAAACAGAAAAAAAGAATGCCAATTCTTTGAGCTCAATTTTTAAAATTCTAAAAACAAGTAAAATTATATGATCTATTAACTCAGTATTTAAATTTTTTTTTAAATTTAACAAAATCTTTTCAAGAGTAATTTGTCTTATAATGAATGCCTCCATTTATGCTGTTTCCCAGGGTTACTACTGAAAAACAAGTATTTTGTTACTTGCCTTGATTCACTATTTTGTAGGTTCTTTGAGGAGAAAAAAATATATTTGATTTTATTCCAGAGTTTAAAGAGGAGGAATTTCTTTTTTACACATATTCCACCTCTACCTGCAAAGTTTCTAAGCATATATGTTTGTATATGTGTATGGGGGTATATAGAAATACACATATAATTTATATTTACATGCTTTCATTGTTGAATTAATATATACATGGTGAAACAAACCTTGTAATTTTTGATAACAAAAAACCATATTTTAAATTAATTTCATTTATTAAAGGCATAGAGAACTTCTGTTTTCAACTAAAAATTGTTGACTACACTTAATTTTATTATAAGAGAAAATAATTCATATTGATTCAATACCATCTTAATGAGAACTATGTGATTGGTTTTGATTGCTCTAATACTTTGAGTTCCAGCTATTCATAGATGCAGTTCTAAGTTCAGTTTATTTTTACACTGATTTTAATGTCTGTCGAAATTGAGAAGGATACTTCACAAAGCTACGATATGTAAAATATGCAAATATGCACTTAGGGGATGGTTCATTCATTGCTAATGGCAATGAATGTAAATCCATATTTCAATAATCATAATGATTCCTAATTGTATTGACTTATTATAAGATCTGATTAGATCATTGTGTGGTCTGGGTTTTGTTTAATGACATCATTGGCTTACAAAAAGCTTCTACCTGGACTGGAATTAACAGTCCTAAAAATGTCCTTGATCATTTCCACCTGCATTTGGTGTGACCTCTGTTCTAACATTTGGGAGAATCTTTTAAAGTTTTTCCATCTGCAGAGGATTTATTAAGGTAAAACTGGATATTTCTACTTAAAGAGGCCCAAAGAAATTTCACTTTATTACATCACTCAGAAAGCAAATGAACAAGTGGAAGCCACAGCTGGGGGGCCATCACAGATGGCTGAGGACCTCTCAGGACATCTTGAGTATCCTGGTTACCTCACAGAGAACCACAGGAGGGCGCCAGAGTCAGTCAGTATTATAAATAATCCATAAATGCAATTCCTTTCTTAAATAAAATTTGAAGTGTACCAAAATGGACTACTTTGCACCACCCTGGGTTTGTCCATCCTTACTTTAAAATACTGGCAGAGAATAATGCATTCCGAGTACCCAGGGATCTCCTTAAAATGCACTTTCTGGCTGGGTGCGGTGGCTCATGTCTGTAATCCCAGCACTTTGGGAGGATGAGGCAGGCTGATCACAAGGTCAGGAGTTTGAGACCAACCTGGCCAATATGGTGAAACCCTGTCTCTACTAAAAATACAAAAATTAGCCAGGCGTGGTGGTGGATGCCTATAGTCCCAGCTACTCCAGAGGCTGAAGCAGAAGAATCACTTGAACCTGGGAGGCGGAGGTTGCAGTAAGCCGAGATCGTGCCACTGCACTCCAGCCTGGGCAACTCAGTCTAAAACAAAACAAAACAAACAACAACAACAAAAAAATGCCTAGGGTGGGGCTTGAAATTCGGCCTTTCTAACAAGCTGTCCAGTGCTGCCCATGTTGACCCACTGGCCTCCTGTTAGGTTGCAGGAACTTAAAATAAAATTGCTTTACAAGTTTAATTATAGATGACAAATATATGGTGCAAGCCTATAGTGAATAAAACCATAGTTCAAGATCTATTAACATAACCTGGGGGAGGAAATGAGAGTCAACAACAGGAAAACAAACAAACAAACAAACAAACAATAATTTTACCCTAACTGATACTTTCCTTGAATGTAGCTCCATGGCACCGCTCTATAGACCTTTGAACGTGTTTTATACAATGTTCTGACCAGATGCAAGCTTTTTATGTGCTGTTTAGTTTCTTAAGGTTGTAGGTGAGCTCAACAGCAGTGGAGAACACAGTGATGTGACAGCTTTCTTGGTCACATAGTACTGACTTTCTCATTTTTATCGACGCAGTGATAATAATCCTGATCCTGGCAGTGGTGTTGAAAAGATTATATGAAATAATATGGTCAACAATATCTAGTGTGAGCCATTTCTATCAATCTTCTACATGCTATTACATGTACAGGCTTTGTCATTGCTTTCTTTGAACTCTAGCTAGCTAAAAATATCTTAACTGTCTCAGAAGCACTCTAGAATATTTCAGTATAAGTTTAGATACGGTATTGTGATGGAAAAGAGAAAACAGTGATTAATTTCCATGTGTTGCATGGAATAGTAAAAACAAAACAGAAATTCATGGTAAGCCTGCTTTTATATTCATCCTCAAAGTTCATGACTACTCACTCTGAATTCAGTGGGTTTCTTGAAAAATAGCCAACCTTATCAAGGAATACCTAATGTTTATGTAAGAATACTAGGGGATAAAACCTGATAACAACTAACAGGGCAATTTTATCTTGAAGGAATATGTAAGCTTAGAGAAGGGGAAGAAGCTGAATAAAAATGTGTGCTTACTGAAGTCTTGAAATACAATGAAAAAGTCTGATCTTTTCTTTATCCCTGAAAAATCCATAATTTAAGATTATGCTATTTAAAAATAGCTAGAATTTAATCATTCAATCAGTCATGTCATAATGACTGTGAAATCCCAAATTTCTTAAAGACAATATCATATGATATTTTAATAAAATTCTAAACAGGTTATTTTAACTTTTATTATGAGAGAGGAAACCCCCTTCTTCCTCCAAAAAAAGAAAAAAAGAAAAAAAGAAAACTCCCTAAAATAACCAAATATGCATGCCATTTTCAAAAGAACTTTTAGAAACATTATTATCCCTGAGGTCTGTTTATATGTTACGGAGTGTATAAACACAGATGTACGTATATATGCCCTTTTTCTTGCAAAAAAAAAAAATATATACTTTTAAAAATAAAACTGCCTCCCAAAACGCTCTCTTTTTGATGTTACTAAAGAAATACTTAGCTTTATCCCCTGAATAAATGTTAGCAACACTGAAGATCTGCCAGTATGAAATCATAATGAAGGATACTTAAAAAAAATCCTGTTGACATAAATCAGGAGGTTTTAAGAACAAGTGTGAATAGAATGATTAGATTAATACAAAGCAATTCCTCCTCCTATTATAATTTTTATAAAAAGCTATGGTATTTCCTCTTTCTAGTGTATCATAAAAGTGACAAGCAATTTGTTGAAGCTTTTTAATTGTATTATTTCAGTATAGGGAAAAGAACAAACATTCATTGAGCAACTAATATGTGTTGGACACTGTGTGCATGTCCCAGATACATATCTCACGTAATGCTCTCAAAAAATGTAGGATGAAGGTAGAATCTTTACCATTTTATGAAGAAGAAATATGAGATTCAGAAAGAGTAAGTCATCACGTTAGTGTCAGAAAACTAGCGGGTTGGAAGTGAAGGACCAAATCTCAGAAATATCTCCCTGAAAAGACCATGATAAAGCTTTATTTTTGACAGATAAAGCAAAACTAGAGATATTTGGTCCATGGATAAAAATCATCAAGATGAATTTTCTACAGTAATCACACCACTGCAGATCTGTTCAACCAGAAGTACAAAAAGCATGGGTATAGGAGCACATTGACTACACATTCTGACCCCTCCTCTACATCCTTCACACACGCATGCACATACAAATCAAAAAGACATGCCATCCAGTGGCGATTCATCAAGGATCTAGAACTAGAAATACCATTTGACCCAGCCATCCCATTACTGGGTATATACCCAAAGGATTATAAATCATGCTGCTATAAAGACACATGCACACGTATGTTCATTGCAGCACTATTCACAATAGCAAAGACTTGGAACCAACCCAAATGTCCATAAATGATAGATTGGATTAAGAAAATGTGGCACATATACACCATGGAATACTATGCAGCCACAAAAAAGGATGAGTTCATGTCCTTTGTAGGGACATGAATGAAGCTGGAAACCATCATTCTCAGCAAACTATCGCAAGGACAGAAAACCAAACACCGCATGTTCTCACTCACAGGTGGGAATTAAACAATGAGAACACTTGGACACAGGATGGGAAACATCACACACCAGGGCCTGTCGTGGGGTGGGGTGGGGAGGGATAGCATTAGGAGATATACCTAATGTAAATGATGAATTAATGGGTGCAGCACACCAACATGGCACATGTATACATGTATAACAAAACTGAACATTGTGCACATGTACCCTTGAACTTAAAGTATACTTTTTTTAAAAAAGGCAGCAACAACAACAAAAAAGACATGACATCAAAAGAACAAAAATAAGATGTCCTAGCCAGAGCAATCAGGCAAGAGAAAGAAATAAAAGGCATCCGAATAGGAAAAGAAGAAGTCAAACTATCTTCTTCACTGACGATATAATTCTATACCTAGAAAATCCCAAAGACTCTGCCAAAAGGCTCCTAGAACTGATAGATGACTTCAGTAAAGTTTCAGGATAAAAAAATCAATGCACTAAAATTAGTAGCATTTCTACACACCAATAATGTTCAAACTGAGAGTCAAATCAAAAACACAATCCCATTTACAACAGCCACACAAAAAAAGAGACATCTAGGAATACGGGTAACCAAGGTGGTGAAAGATCCCTATAAGGAGAACTACAAAAAACTGCTGAAAAGAATCAGAGATAACACAAATAAATGGAAAAACATCCCATGCTAGTGGATTGGAAAAGTCAATATTGTTAAAATGCTCATATTGTCCAAAGCAACTTACAGATACAACAATATTCCTATCAAACTCCCAAAGTCATTTTCACAGAATTAGAAAAGCTATCCAAAAATTCATATGGAATCAAAAAAGAACCCGAATAGCCAAAGCAATCTTTAGCAAAAATAATAAAGTTAAAGGCATCATATTACTTGACTTCAAATTATACTATAAGGCTACAGTAACCAACACAGCATGGTACAAAAAATACACACAGACCAACAGAACAGAATAGAGAATCCGGAAATAAAGCTGCATATCCACAACCATCTGATCTTTGACAAAGTCAACAAAAACAAGCAATGACTCCTAATTCAATAAACAGTGTTGGGATAACTAGCTACCCATATGCAGAAGATTGAAACTGGACCTCTCCTTTACACCATATCCAAAAATTAACTCAAGATGGATTAAAGATTTAAATGTAAAACCTCGAATTATAAATCCTGGAAGAAAACTTAGAAAATACTCTTTTCAACATCATCCTTGGCACAAAAATTTTTCGCTAAGTCCACAAAAACAACAGCAACAAAAGCAAAAATTAACGAGAGAGACCTAATGAAACTAAAGAGCTTCTGCACAGCAAAAGAAATTATCAATAAACAGACAACCTACAGAATGGGAGAAAATATTTGCAAACTACACATTCAACAAAGTTCTGATATCCAGGATATATAAGGAACTTAAATCGACAAGCAAACAAACAAATAATCCCATTTTAAAAAATGGGAAAAGCAAAGAACATCAACATACACGTCTCAAAAAAAAGACATACACATGGCTAATAAATATATTAAAAATGCTCAATATCAGTAGTCAAAGAAATGCAATTCTTTGAGATTCGCACTGAGATACCATGTCACACCAGTCAGAATGGCTGTTACTAAAAGTTCAAAAACAACAGATGCTGGTAAGGCTGCAGAGAAAAGAGAATGCTTATACCTGTTGGTGGGAATGTAAATTAGTTCAGCCACTGTGGAAAGCAGTTTGGAGATTTCTCAAAGAACTTAAAACAGAGCTACTATTTGACCCAGCAATCCCATGACTGGGTATATATCCAAAGTAAAATAAATTGTTCTACCAAAAAGACACATACATTTGCATGTTCATTGCTGCTGTATTCAAAATGAAGACATGGGATCAACCTAGGTGTCCAGCAATGGCGGATTTCATAACGAAAATGTGGTACATACACACCATAAAATACTATGCAGTCATTAAAAAGAAAGAAATCATGTCCTTTGCAGACACATGGATGCAGCTGCAGGCCATAATCCTAAGTGAATTAATGCGGAAACTGAAAACCAAATACTACATGTTCTCACATATAAGAGCTCAACATTGAATACACATGGACATAAAGATAAGAACAATAGACTCTGCAGACTACTAGAGAGGAAAGGGTAGAGAGCGGGTTGAAAAACTGCCTATTGGGTATGATGTTCACTATCTGGGTGATGGGATCCATCCCCCAAACCTCAGCATCACGTAATATACCCAAGTAACAAACCTGTACATGTACCCCCTAAAATAAAAGCTGAAATTGTTACAAAAAAAATCTTAAATAGGCTGTGAATGTAATGAAATTAGATAAATTCAGTGAATAAATAATATTTGAATGAAAATCTAGCAAATAAAGAGTTAAAATGGTAACCCACTTCCCCCAGAAGTTCAGAGGAGTGGTTAAAAAATGAAATTGAGTGTTGGATATGTCTTGGGGTGTTATCCTGTTTCTGACATTTATCAGCCAAGATGTTTTGAGCAATGTAGCCACTCATAGACTTACTTTTATGAGATGCAAATTATGAATAACACCTACTTCACACAGCTGTTGTAAAGATTAAAAATTATAATGTGTGGCGATATTTCATAGCACCTCTGAAACATAGAAATGCTCAATAATTGACAGAGTGTTTTATTTTGTTTATAATCGGAGTTTTAGGCTAAAATTCCAATGCAAAAGATGCTAATTTGGGCTATTAGGATGCTATCAAGGGATTTTTATCCCATAGATGAAATAAAATGGATTTCTGCCGAAAGAAAGAACAAAAATAAAATTGTTTGAAATGGGATAAACATGAAACAATAGTACATGAAACAGCCTACTTACATTATAAAATGGTAATCACACTTGAATTCTTGCTGCAACAGATAAACATTAAATTATCATCATAAAACCAAAATAAACTACAAATGTTGTCTGAAGGAGAGAGGTGGAAGTTGCACATTAAATGTGGCTTATCAATCTCAATGTGTCCACTTATAACATGCGAGGGAGATTATACCGCCGAGAGGGGAGAAAAAGGAGGCTATGTGTGTCCCCAGAGCTCTGCTGCTGAAGCTAGAATTAACTAAATATCATTCATCCACTACATAATTCATCCAAAGGAACTCTAAGTCGAATGACTTTGTGCCTTATTTTAAGAAATAAATAGTAATCGCTTTTGAAAATCTTAGTTTCTCAAAATAAAATCCATACATGGGATTGGCAGGCAAATGCCAAAGTTTTTCCTGGTGATCCTCTGCCTCCCCGGGGGAGTTCAAGTTTCTCCACACTCGTTTAGATCTCTACCATCACCCTATCCTTAACCAGTACAAAATATCAAATCTGTATCAAGGGTCAAACACAGTCGTCAAGGGTTCACAATGAATCTGTTATACGAGGTTGCGAAGCTTTTGGTGTGAGGATGAAATAAGAGCCAAAGTTCACGTCTTCTGCTTGTTTCTGCTTCCCCAAAATTCAGCTGGATGACTGAGAAGGACCAGGGGGTAGAGGTTTAAGAAAGACACTACTCTCTTGAAAGTTCAAGAGAAGACAGCAGAGGAGGGCAAAGGGATCTTCAAAGTTCACCTAATGGGCTGGGCCCCTCAACTAGGGCTTGAGTATGTAATGAAGCCTACACATTTCAAAAGGGTTCCATGGTGTACAGCTATGATCAAGCATTCTTAATCTACTCTCTGTTTTCAACTAACAAGAGAAATCTTTGTGAAAACTGGTTTCATCCTTTGGCTACAAGAGATGCTCAGTTGTTAAATGAAGTGGGAAGGGAAGAGATAATGTCTCTTTCTGTATAGAATTTGTTAGGTGTAGATTCCTCTATATGCTTCTTGATGTCTTTTCACCCCGTCTTTCTTTTCCTTCTTATAGCATTTATTTCACACACACCGTATCTTCTAATTAGGTAAACTCCGAAACTGAAAAGATTTTCTTTAAAAGTAAATAAATAAAACTGGTCCCTTTGTAGCTCCTGCTATGCAGCTATGCCCACTGTCCCTGTCCTGGTTGATGCTCACCACTGATTTTACGCTGTCAGGCAGTCCATTCACACAGTTTAGGTCCTCATCCTTAGTGGCATTGGCCCACCAGGGAATTTTATTTTTACCCAAACCCCTTAATGTATTTGTCTCTAAAGACATTCTCCTTCTCCTAAAGACTTTCTCTATCTTCCACTTAAGTCACCTGCAACTATGGCCATACTCTATCAACCCATAATTGCTCTGCCTCCAAAAATCCCTAAATCAAGGCTCCTGATTTTTTATCACAAAACTATATCATTTCTAGACTAACTTCTAACATCTTTATGAGAAAACTTTAATATGGAAGAGATGTGTGTATGTTTAAAAGCAAGTGAGAATGGTCCATTTGTTTGAGGCCAGCTGAAGCTACAAGAAAACAAAAATACCAGCTGATAAGGTAAAAGTCTAGTTCATCAACACATCAGACCTCCCTGTTAATCACTTCTATGGATTCCATGAGCCATAAACTTAACACTTTATTTTCTGAGCCATGAAACCTTTCTTCCCTTTGTCTTTGCACCCATTTAGCAAAAGTCTAGCTCCAGTTGATCTTATTTGCTTTTTCTTCTCATGCCTAATGTTAAACATAGGAGAGTATCAAAAGACCATTCCATCCACCTGTGCTTTGGATCCTGTCTTTTCTCATCTTCCCATTAATTTGTGCTATTATCGATATCTTCCTCCTTTTGTATATTTAACCTCTCCCACTGACTTCTAAACAGGCTCACAATTCTCTCATCCTAAAAAGAAAGTTAAACTCAAGCTCTCATTCCCCAACTGCTTTGTTAACTCTTCAAATGTAAACCTCTTAAAAAATTTGCCTTCACCCACTGATTTCATTTTCTCACCTACCTCTCACTCCCCACCCACACCAATATGACTTCCATTTCCACCACTCAACCAAATAGCTCCAAGCTCACCAATGTTTCCATTATGATAAATTTGATGGTATTTGGGGGTAGCACTTTAACACAATTATTTATCACTTTCAACTTATGTTTTTTCTCTTCCAGGGTTTGTGACCTTTCCTCTTTGACTTTCTTGAATCATCCTCCTTTATCCTCATCATTAATGCTGTATTTCTTCAAGACGTTCATGAGAATAGCTTTTGTCCTCCTTCCACATTCTCTCTCTAGGCACTTTCATCTGTGCACACAATTGAAATCACCCAATAGGTTTACGTCTCCCAAATTTATACTATTCTTCATCAATTATAAGATGCTTACTTTTCCACATTTTATCATCTTTGAAATGAGACTGAGACTTGCAGTTGATGACATGCCATAGTAGTGGCTGTTTTTCTTAGTGGTATAGAAAAATCACGGTGTATTTTTTAATTGGTGGCATCTTAGATTCAATGAAATAATGTATTTTCATCCCTGATCTTTCCTTGAAAAACCATACCCATAAAGGTACTCACTATTAGAGTTGAATGCTTGAAATAGCAGCACTGCAATGACCATTCCAGGGGGTAATGTTTGTTTTCAATTCTACATGAATGTCACCTTGTTAGGTTACACAACATGGTGAGGTTGGCGAAAGTACTTTAAATTCAACACATTCAAGACTGAATTCATTATTCCCACCCTCCCTCCAATCTCCCAGCTCCCCTGAAATCTAAGTCTCTTCCTGATTCTTTTTCTGTGGGCCTTATTGTTGTGCATCAAGTTTTGCACAATCCCCCAAATAGCAAATTTGTATTTCCCTCTCACACACTCCATAAAATCCAGTTATCAAATTCAATTGGTTTTCCAGATCTGTCTACTTCTTTGTTTTTCCTTCAATACTGCCTTGGTTCAGTGACCATCACCTTTCCCAGACCTTCACAGTAGGCTTCTAACTCCTCTGATGACATCCATTCTTGCTTCTTTTCCCATCAAACAGCATAATTTTGTCAAATTCTGACAGTGTCACACCCATGTTTAAACTCCTCTGGAGGGTACCCATTGCTGCTTTGCTGGACGTCCTTCCAGACAGTGTCTTCTATGAGGTTCCATGTTTTCTGGTCCCTCCCATCATTTAAATTCACGTGCAAATTGTACTTCCTCATGCCTTAGGTTCCAGTAGAGTGGCTTCCTTTCAGGTCCCTAAGCCTGCCAAGCTCCGTCTTGCCACAGATCTGGTGCTCTTCACCCGGAATGTTCTCAATATTCTCCTCCTATGTTAATTAGTTGATCCTTCTCAGCCTTCTGATCTCTGTCTAAATATTGCTCCTTCTGGAAGTACTTCTCTGACCTAAATCAGAGAAATATTTATAATGAAAATGACCAATTATAAAATTGGTTTTTTTGCAATTCAGTTCCTTTCACTATCTGCTTGGCTTTTAATACTTGAAATTTTGTATTTATGTTTTATTACTTTCTATTTACGATTATATGATAATTTTATTAAGGTTTGCTAAACTATAAGGTCCATGAAGGGAGGGGAAATTACTGCTTTCATATTATTGCATTATCAGTTATTAGCAGAGTTCGTGGCACACAGTAGGTACTTAGAAATACTTTCTAAATGCATATTTGTCAAGACAGGATAGAACCGGATGATATCCAGAGTTTCTCATTTCTACCAAATGGATAATTCTAAGATATAGATTTTTATTTTAACACTGTTTATGATATGTGTTGAGTTTCAGGCTTCCAAGTCTATATTATTCTAAAATTAATATACTTATTTAAATTTATTTAACTTTTTGTTTTTAATTTTCTTTCAGTGGCATTTGATTTTTTAAGTTTTGTTTTTGAATAATTATAAAATTATTTTTAAATCTTTTCCATTTAGTTGTCATTCATCTCTCATAAAGTTATTTTTTCTTTCAAATTAATATCTTGCCTTTAATTCTATAATAGTAAAAGTGATCATGTGTATCAGGAATTTAATACTTTGGTGGTAACTAGCAAATGTTACTCTGCTCCTCTGCACCCCTAGGTCTTTATTTCAATTAGTATAATATGCTTATTAAATTAAGACATCTATTATGTTGCCAGCTTTTACATAACAGACAGAAAAATGTCTCATGTGGGTCAATTGGAATCATTTTGCTAAATTAACATTATGGCCTTTTATAAGAGGGTCTTAGTAGCTACTGTTATTAACAGAAATAGGACATAAATTGAAATGAGGTTTTTATGTTTGGTATACTCTGGGTAGATTTTTAATTGACAAGTCTGTGTAGATGCCAGCTTCGCTTTCAAAACATACCTTACCCATGCACCCATGGAGCCATTCGCCAATTCGTACAGTATTAAGGATCATGCATTTTTACCTGGCTCACTACAAAACAGGGCAAAATTCCTAATGATAACTTCAGAAATACTATCTATTTTACCTGAATATCTTAAATGTTCTTTACACATTTTGGGTCAAAGGTATCCCTGAACAAAAGGCCTTTTTTCTACCTTTCAGGAATATCCTATTTCTATATGATTCAGCTCCTACCCAAGGCAACTTGTTTCACTCTTCCTTGGCCAACATGGTGACTCTTCACTGGTCAGCTCACTGATCAGGCTTTAATAACAGAAATAAAATAAATCAACAATGATTAGCGACCACCTGTACTCTATTTAGCCCTCCTCTACTTTCTCACTAGTGTAGCCAAGACCAGGATACCTGCTCTCTCATCCTTTGTTTTCTCAACTTTAAAACCTATCCTAACTCACATAGTCATTGTGACTATTTAGTGTGTGAACACAATAAGATTTTTAAATGCATTTGACAAATAGATTTCACTTGTGTGGCAACTCATACACATTTCCATTCACTGGCTAGCTTGAGCTCTGGTGACCCACGTGCCGCCCACCTGTACTCTTCCTTGCCTCCATGTTGCTCGTCAATGAATTAACCTTCCCTAAAGGTAGTGCTTCACCAATGCAAAGCTTTTAGTGATGCTCCATAACCTAAAAAGTCAGTAAAAATCCCACAATCTAACCACGTTCCTACCACATAGCCCCATCCTCCCATATTTTGAGGCTGACAAATATGTCGATACAATGGGTGGGGATAGTCGTTAGTGCTGAGGAGAGGGACTTGAGAAGACTAATTTTATAATTAGTCATTTTCTTAATAAATATTTCTCTGTTTTGATGGCCTTTGGTCTGCTTTTGCTGGCTGCCTTCCCAGAAACTGACTGTGATTTGGACCTGGGAAGATATCCAGAGGATCTAGTGAAAGATTATCAGAGAGCAGAAAACAAAATACCTTGTCTAAGAGTCTCTTATTTCTACCACACATAGTATACTTTTATTATATAATCTCTCCCATAAAGCTTATTACGCTAAGGCAATAGCTCATATTTGGCAACCCAGATGAACTAACCTAAATGACCAATGAGAAAAGTTGAGCACCAAGACCTCCTGAGGTCATTGGCTAAAGGAGAAACCTCATGCCCCATAGAGGTGGACAGCGCCCCTCATAGATGTCCCAGAAGAGTGTCTGAGTTCTCCAATGAGAACACATGGACACAGGGAGGGGAGCATCACACACCAAGGTCTGTTGGGGGGGGGTGGGGGAGTCAAGGAGAGGGAGAGCATTAGGACAAATAGCTAATGCCTGTGGGGCTTAAAACCTAGATCACGGGTTGATGGGTGTAGCAAACCACCATGGCACATGTATACCTATGTAACAAACCTGCACATATGGCACATGTATCCCAGAACTTAAAGTATAATAAAAACAAATAATAATAAAAAGAAAGAAAAATGGATAGGTAAAGCAGGAGGGTTGAATGGAGGTGGATACCTGTGTTGGGTAATCAGAGGACATTAGAGGAAGCTTGAGAGCCTCAGAAGAGGAGACGACCGAACTGGAAGGGGGTGTTGTCTGCAGACTGCCTGGAAAAAGATACCTATAGCTAAGACTGGACTTGTTGTACCTGTGATCATTGTGCCCGGGACTGTGATAGCTTAGGTCACCGTAGTATGAGAATGCCCTTCATCACTGCTGCAGCCCATGAAGGCTTCCAAATAATTCTGTTCTCTGCTCCCTCCAGCTGCAGCAGAAGGGATCCAGGTCAGAGACAACTTGAACAGTTCATAAAACATTGTTACGAAGATAAAATGAAAACGAGGCAACAAGTATGTTCTCTTAGGTAGTCTGTTGGCCAATCGTTTGCTTATGGGGGAATGACTTTTGAAGACTCGATCTAGAGATGGAATCCACAGTCCTCTTTCTCATTTCCTCCAAACTGAGTCTGCTGTTCTGTGTTTTATTTACAGAGCAGTCAGGTTCCTTTCTTCCCTGAAGCCAATCTAGTACCTAGGGCATTTAGATTATGTTAGGAGGCTTTTGTGTGCTAATCTAAGGCTGATGGAAGTGGATTGTTGTCATAATAAGGTGAATAAAATACATTTTGCTGGAAAAAAATAAAAGAGTTTCTGAGTTCTCATCAAAACCAATGGAAGGAGCCCATGATCCACCAAATAGGGACTTCTCAGCCACAAATGGGAAAGTCTGTGTCTCCAGCTGGGCTGGGAGACACGTGCATGCATCTGCAGAATGAAGAGGAAGCGACCACCAAGTAAACAGGTGATAGTCATTAATAGCATTTCCATCATCTGCTTTGCCTCTCAATGGCCAATTAACACAAGACGTCCTCTTGCACAGATGCAGAATCTCCTAAGCCCTCAACTTTGCCCTGAATAGAAATAAAAAGGTCTTTATTCATTTATCCTCCCCCCTAAATTTATTAAATACATGATAGATGTTAAACACTGTGTTAGGTACTGAAGATGCAGTCATGAGCAAGGTATGCTCTTGGAAAGAAGACATAGCCCAACTCTCCATAGAAATGAAATACAGCAATAATATATGTATTTATAATAGGTTAATGGTTTTTTTGTCCACAAAAAAACAAATTTTTATATCGATTAGCAAAGTGACTAGGTCATTTTACTTTTTTGAACTTGATTCTTTGGCTAATATTATAAAATGCCAGAGCTAAAAATAGCTGTACCTGGGTGAAATGGAGAAGACATGGGACATAACTTTAAAAATGGGAGGAGCGGGAACTAGGGACTTTCCATTAAACCACGATGTATGGTGAGTGATTCCATTTATAACACATTCTAGAAATGACAAAAGTTATAGGCATGGAAAACAAATTAGTGGTTCTCAGGGGTTAGAGATTGTGGGGAGTAGGAGGATGAACACTATAAAGAGGTAGCATAAAGGAGATTCTTGTCATGATGGGATAGTCCTGTATCTTGCTTGTGATGGTTTTTACACAAGTCCATAATGCTGATAAAAGGACATCTCACTCGTATGTGATAAAAGGGCAATATCGTACCAGTGTCAAATTCCCGGTTTTGACATGTGCTATTGTTACAGAAGGTGTAGTCATTGAGGAACCTGGAGGAAGAGGGCATGGGACCCGTCCATACTATCTGCAACTCCTTATGAATCTATAGTTATTTCAAAATTAAAAGCTTTTTCTAAAAAGGAAACAAGCATTAGGGACTTTCCATGGAAACATTGGTTAAACATTTGTATAGAAACCAAATCTGCTTTTAATTGAAATCAGACGTGGCTCTTAGAGTGCTGGGCACATACACAGGTGTCTCCATCTCTTTAACATTGACGAGGGAAGTATGGTTACCTGCAGAGAGGACCACCTGGTCAGCTGGTTGGTGTTACATCCTTGTGACTTGACAATATGAGACTAAACCTAAAGTTTAGAAGAGAAAGCAAATAGCTTGAAGCCAGCCACCTAACAGACTCTATTGCTTCTAATTTCTATCATATGGTTTCTGATTATTACCTTAGGTAAAATGAGAAATATCTCAATTAAAAATTCAAAAACTTTTCTTTGGAAATTGTTAAAAGTGGAACCATTAAAGTCAGACAAATTAGATCAGACACAAGAAGTTTAAAATATGCAGCAATTTTTCAGGCTAATGGCCTAAAGTACCTCTTGAGCTTTTCTTATCATCAATGTCTATGGTTATATTATTTCTGTTGAGGTAAAATTATCTACATAATGCTATTACCTAGGTCTCCTGTGTATAAGGATAATGGAAAGTGCTTCCACACTTTGCAAATACATTATGTTCTGAAAGAATATTAACATTTTATCTTATATAAGTTCCTAATGGGAATATTTCTACAACACTAAAATAATTACCCAAAATGGCTCTCTACTCATAATTGCAACAAAGTTTATAAAATTACAGATTTGAGGATAGATTACTATATATATATTGTATCTTGCATTAAGATACTCAACATTCTGATTCAGTTTATTCATCAAGTTTATACATATGTTTTATGCGTATCTGTGATTTAAAGAAAGACAAAGTGATAAAATAGATCGTTGAATAAAATATCTAGCCCACTCTACAAAATACTACACCTGTTATATCTCAACTTAAAATAATTATAGAACTAGTTACATCCTGGAGTTTACTAACACAGTTTTTGACTAGCTACAGGATATGTTCTCTGGATCCATTTTTATAAGCCGTAGCTCTTCAGACCCAATGACTAATACCTTCCATGAGTTAAAATTCAGAACTAGAGCTAGAAAAGAAATACAACATCTCTAGTGCTCTAAATGGACTTCAAGGATGTACACTTTGGGGTATGGGGTGTGAGGAGCAGTGGCAGAGTAGTAGAAGGCTTCTTTTCAGTCCCAGGATCAAGCCACATTCCCCAATATGTTTGCAAAATACCTTGCAATGTGAGGGTTCTTTTTAAGTTACCAGTATGCTTTTTCACCATATCATTCTGGTGTCTATTGCTCTAATAAGTTAGAATCATAGGAAAACGAATGCGTTAGTCCATAACTAATACTTGTCCATAGCAGAATGAGCATCTGCCAAACCCCAGAACCATCCTATTCAAACACAAGGTGTACACATAAAATTTGACAGTATCTTTAAAAATCATTTGAAACATCATAAAATAGAAATATATTTGGTAAACATTTCAGGTTCCATGTCTTACTGTTTTTAAAAACTCTAAAAACGGGTCATAATTTCTATAAGTAGACGTTCTTTCCTAATCAAATTAATCAATCCATTTTATTCAGATACCCTATATCTAGTACTAGTTCACAAAATTCATTTTTCTTTATCAACAAATAAAAATTATGTCTGTATTATGTACAACATGATGTTTTCTTAGGTATATGTTGTGGGATAGCTAAATCAAGCTAATTAACATATTCATTCGTACTTATTTTTTGTGATGAGAATATGTAAAATCTACTCTTAGTAATTTTCAAGTATACAATGTACAGTTATTTACTAAAATCACCATATTATACAAAGAATTCATACAGAAAATTTTTTGTAAATAAATACTAACTCAATAAATGCAATTAAGTGGCATACTTTTTAAAAATGTCTGACCAGCAAGGAAATGGATTTTAAAAAGTGACATAGAATATAATAGATTTCTTTAGGACAAGTAAAAAATAAAAATTGCATATCACAATGGATATAATACAAAAATATAATATGTGGAGAAAGCGTATTTCAGAATATGTGAAGATATGCTATAATTTATATAAAATTTTAAATCATACCAACATCATATTTTATACTGCTCATGAATACTATGTTTGTGTTAAATAATAAAAAGTAGAAAATAAAACATTAAATTTATGATAAAAGCTTTCTTTAAAAAAGGAGAAAAACTAAATTAAGTTGCCCTTAAGTGCAGCTTAAGGGCACTTCAGATTTATCTGTAATATACTTTAGTAATTTAAAACATGTAATAAACTTCTTGTGGAAAACAAAATTCAGGTATAGTTTATGTTCATCAAGAAATGAAAATTATCATTTAACAAATTTCTTCTTACATTTCATCTTATACTTTTATTTGCAGGGACCATCTGTGATTATTTATGAACCCAAAGAAATAAAGCATTTCATAAACTATACAGACCAATAAAGGCTGCTCTTGGTCTATATTTTTTTATGAGAACACCATGACTAATCTGACGGAACATGAAGTAGAAGAAGTATTTTCTTATTGTTATTTCTACTATTCTTTTCTTTCTCATGAAAGGACTCATTGAAATTGTGCAGGATGGATAGAATCCCTGCCACTAACCTCCTACACATCAAAAACAAATGTGTAATTCAGTCAAATGGAAGCTGGTGAGTCTGCGCTTCCTGCCATCCCCAGGGAAGATCCAAGTTTCTTTTGTGATACAAAAGAAAAAGATTCTTTTTTATATAATCTCTGGCTGATTGTAAAAATTGACAGCAATATATCATATCCATCATCGTTATAAAAATACTGTGTATATCAAAATATACTACTCCCCTTTGTTATGCCGATGATATTTGGTTGCCCTCCATGAAGGGACAAGGGTTTCGGTAACCACAAGCCTGCTTCACCACATGCTCCTCTTCCTTGAATAAGAAAGGTTCAGACCGTGAGTCAATTAGACCCCAACACTCAGTTGTCCCAAGAGGCATGGCTGAGGGTGGAAGGAGTAGCAGAGACAGCACATGCACATCCATATTTAGAACCTTGGTAACAGGTAGTTCAGGTGGCTTTTGAATGGTGCATAGAGGCTCCCAGCTCAATCTATCACCTGTGTCTCAGTATCCTGAAGGCAATTCTGTTTGGTTTGCGTTTTGTTTTGGCAGTGCTACAAAGGACCTCAGCACTTCCAGTCAAGGCAAGACCCCGCTAATGAACAAACGTTTGTTCTGGGGCCCGCCCTGGGGTGGCAGAGACACTGAGGTGTCAATTGAGATTTATGACAATGATGTAAAGCAGAGAAAAGACCATACAGGGTTGGCTCACAAAACTGTTGGTGGAGTTGGAGGGAAAGGACAGGCCGCTGGGCTGGGGTCATTGCTAGGAGTGGGAGAAAGATTCAGTCAAGAACTTATTGAGTGCCTACTATGTGGCAGGAACTTTACAGATGTGATCATCTCCTAGTTCTTATGGTCACTTTTTGAAACGGTTACTACTACCCATATTTTATGGATCAAATTTTCCAAATATTTGTTCATACCTTCTTATGTGACATATACTGCACCATAAAGTTATCTGCCTGAAAAGTGAGAATGAACAATAAAATTCTAAGCCCCCAATGATGGAATGAACCCCTCTCTTAGCCAATGGGACCCCAGGGAAATATTAAAAACTGAATTCCTAGCCATAATGGGATGGGAGTTCAAACACGCTTCATGATACCCTCCTTTTTGTGGTTTAGACACAAAAACTGACCAGCATTAATACTGAAACAGATCATAAGACTGACGGAACAGACTCTTTGAGGCAATGAGATACCAAATAAGGCCATACCAGACAAGGGTTAAGTCACACACTTCTATACTTAAAGAATAAATTCTGTTCTAACTGCCACAAGATTTTTCTTTTTCTTTAGTGGCTAAAGAGGCATTGGCGTCAAGATAAGCAATATAAAACAATTATAGCTTGTCCACTACCAGATGCAGACTAACTCCATGTTCCACAAGCCATAACTATAGCTTTGATTGAACTAGAAGCTGATTTCAGTAACTGTCTTCTGATAGAAGGCCACTGACTACAGGATGGTTCTGGCCAGTTTACAGAGGCTGCACGCTACAATGCCTCATGTTTTTGCTTCACTTTTTTGACCCAATTGTAATGTATTTAAATATTAAGTCTCCATCCCAACGTGAAATGGGACACATGTAACATGCATGTTATTCAATATGCTTGCATGAGGACCCTCTTTGTAAATATTCATAGCTTCTCCTATAACTGTTTAATATCTATGTTTAGCCAACCTGTTTAGCATAAAGCTCCTGCCCCAACCCCTCCTCCTCTGAAGCGCCTGTTAACAGTCTCTGCTGGAGGCTACACTTCCCAGCCTGGCAGGATGGATGCCCTGCAGTCTGTAATCCTTTTAAAATAATAAAGTCTCCTTTCCAAGGTATGTAGGCAATTGAAGTAGAATATAATAAGTGATAAGAAGTATAGAGAAAATGATCACCTGTCTAGCTGGAGGATTGAGAGTAGGCTTCTAAGATAACATCTAAATTGACTCTTGAAGCATTAGAAACCCATTTTACCTGTGATTAACCAGTTGAAAAACCGAGGCAAGGGCAGCCAGGAAACTCCATGTACAAATTAGAGAAAACAAAGTTTAAGTCTCAGTTTCCTGATGAAAGTTAGGACCCGGATTTAAACTCAGCTTTGACTCCAAAGACCGTGTTTATTCTACTGTCACCGAAATTTAAGAAAGAAAATGGTAGCAGATGCATATACAACTGCCTCTCCATCCTTCATAGGTGTATCTAGAGCCAACTCTCACCACTGTGATTTTCCAGGACATGGTTTTCTTATCCTGCTGCTCCCATGAAGAACAAAATGCAGTTTGAACAAGCTGACAACAGTAACACGGAGAGTTGTGAAGTACTGTTTTGACTGCCAAAGCTCCCCTGATGGGAGCTGGCAGTAAAGATACTTTCTGGGTTAGACAATTACGGGTAGTAAAGAATTCCTGAAAGTTCCACCTAACTCCGGTTATGCCATTGCTTACACCAAATGTTGACCTACCCATGTATAGTAGGCAGCAAAGAAATATTTTAGTGACTGAGTGCTCTTTTAATACAATATTAGAGTTCTCATATTTTTACCAATGATTACTCATTGTTCTAATTTTAAATAATTGTTTAAATTTCATAGAATAAAATCTGTGTTGCCTTGCCAGAAAAATGAATATGGTTTTATGATTCAGTGTTTAGCTAATGCAAAATACCTCCTCAAGACTCAACCCAAATGTTTCAGGAAGGAATCCAAACAATTTTTATTAGGAAATGACAACATGCAACTAGAATGTAAAATTAAGGAACTTACAATAAAGCAAGCTTCAGTGCAATCACTTATTTCAGCAGTTGATGGATTCTATTAGCAGAGTCGTTTTGGCACTGGTTTCCAGGTGGAGCGTGATTAATCATTACTCCTGCAAGGCACTCATTCATCATTACCTAAGTAAATAAATATTTTTACATTAATTTTAATACCTAAATCAACCAGAAAGAAATTAGTCTATTTACTTGGGGGTGAGAGAACTCTATAGAAATGTAGGTCTGTGTTGATTGACTAGGAAGGAATCCAGTACCACATCAGCAGCATAGCACAGGAATGGGAAGCAGAGATTACAGCTCTGACTCACGTTCTGATAAGAGGTGGCCCAGAGCTCCCAGTGTTTCTGAGGCTGACTCAGAACTCTGAGTAGGACTGTGGGTGAACCAACAGTCACCATGGAATATGAACTAGACAGACGGGTTTTGATGCAATGTGGTGTAGCTGGAAGGGCCTCCTGGCACAGTACTGGGCCCAGACATGGGGGTCAGGACTTGTCAGATGAATTCGCTTCTGAAAGAGTCAGTCATGCTGGCACCAAATACTGTGGGTGGGCTTTGTATACAGAATCGCCTGGTCAGTGGTTCTCAAACTCGAGCATGTCCGAATGAACTGGTCTGCTGGTTAAAAATGTAGATTTCAGACCAGGTGCAGTGGTTCACATCTGTACTCTCAGCACTTTGGGAGGCTGAGGCAGGTGGATCACTTGAGGCTGGGAGTTAGAGACCAGCCTGGGCAGAGTAGTGAGACCTTGTCCGTACAAAAAAAATTAAAATAAATTAGCTGGATATGTTGGTGCTTGCCTATAGTTCTAACTACTTAGGAGACTGAGGCAGGAGGATCACTTGAGCCTAGGAGTAAGGCATTACAATGAGCCGTAATCCCACTACTGCACTGTAGCCTGGGTGAGAGTGAGAACATGTCTCAGAAAGAAATGAAGATTCTCTGGCCCAATCCCAGAAGTTCAGATTCAGAAAGGCAGGGATGGGACCCAGAAATCTGCATTTTTAAAACTTACCGTATAGGTTTCTGATGAGAAAACATAGTCTAGGAGGTAATGAAATAAATAGGATAAAGATATTATATTCTACCTGGCAGGATGAACCATAATATATGAAATCCAATAAAATATGGTTTCATGGCATAAGGACAAAGAAAGAATTTTGCCCTTACCCCCCTCTCTCATTCTGGCTACACTACAGGTAAGTGTAAGCGCCCCATATGTTGTCACCAATTTTCAGAGGCTATTAAGAAATTACTAACAAGATCTTACATTTATATTTTAATTTAAAAATTTCCATTTACTTTAACATACCAATTAAGTGCGTAACAGGCAGTCCTATTGTAGTGGAAAAGGTATTGTATCAGATACTAAAGGAAAAAAAAACTGAATTCAAATCACAATTTCACTTCTGGCTAAATTTATTGTATTGATATGTGATAAAGCAACTCAATTTCTAAATCTTGGATTGTGATAAAGCAACTCAATGACTAAAATCTTGGAATAATATTACCTGCGGAGAATGATCATTGTAAGAATTAAATGAAAAGCATATAAAAGCTCTGATGATTGTACCTGGTATATAGAGAAATCTTTGAAATTTTTTTGTCTAGATGGATAAATGAACAACAGCACACTTGGGTGGATGAGAAACTTTTTTGAAATTAAATGAATGATGAAAATATTGGCAAACATGACGTTAGCTTTCAATTTAGTGACAAACATGTTGAATTCTTTAATTATTTTAATTACCAATTACTTCCTCATCTCAGTGTATTTTTACCCACTAGAATCACAAGTGACATTCCTTATTTTTATCCTGCTTTGCTTTCATTTCTTACATAGCCTTGATGTAAATCATTTAAAAATCCCATTTAAACCATAGACCAGCAGAGCCTGGCAGCCTTTGGATTTAGTGCTGTTGAACCATACAGGAAAACTAATTCATTCATTTGGCTTTCATTTTGTGCATGCTTCCCATCTTATTCACTACTTTTATTAATTTCTAGAGCATGGTCTGTGAGTAGCTCCACAGAAGTTCGCAATTACGTGGAGCCGTCTTCCATGTTAACTCTTCAAATGGCTTCATTTATAGGCACAGCTGTCTCATCTCGACTTCACTGGGAGAGAGGCAGAACTAGCATTTCCTGTGTCACAGCCCATTTATTTTCAGACACGTGTTGCAGCATACATTAAGTTCAATTTCTGTGGAGCTGCTATTGAGGTATAGAACCATGCACAGTTGGATGGCACCGTTCCCTCCAAAAGGGACAAGGATGAATAATGCAGAAGAAACGGACAGACATAGGAAAAGGTAAATTTTCCAATCGGTGACATCCAGCGCATGCTGTGGAAAAGAAGAGGCTGTGTGAAGTAGAGGTGGATGGCACTTGTGTATGTATAAACAATTTCACACACATCATTTGATAGTCTATGCTATGACATAGGTATCATAATAGTCCTTATTTTAGAGATGAGAATATGGAATCACAACAGGGTTGTGTAAATTGCTCAAAGTCACACAGTTGGCAAACTGCATAGCAGAAATTGGAAATCACTTTTATCTAACACCAAATCCTAGATTTCTTCCAAAATGATTGTATTTCTCCATATTCAGATGTGACTGTAGGGTTAGCAGAGTCCTTAGGAAGAAGGAAAAGGGAGGCATATCCAAGACAAATACAGTTTTTCAAAGTCAACCTACATAATCTGATTTAAACAACCCCTCCCCCCACCGCCGCCCATCACATTATGCTCAAAGGCATTCTGCGGGTCTTACCTTCTTAATTTATTTCTTCTTAAATGCTAGTCGGTAATCACAGGAGATTCACTTTTTCAGATGCTCACTGTTACCTTCCTTCTTTTGTCACAGTCAACTGACACTGCCAAAGCAGTCAGTATTGGGGGGATCATTGGCTTAACGATCCATACATTACAGCTCTAGCCTTACTTGGTTGAATTCCTTTGTACCTGAAGGCTCTGAAGTTCATTAGGTTGCAGAAATTGCTTTTTACAGAGTCATTTTTGCACACAATTGAAATTTTACTTAGCACATAATAGCATTTGCCTAAGTAAACTTTGAATAATCTCTAGTTCAAAGAATTCTACAGTTAAAATGCCCACACACAACCCTCCGTCATAAAAAGGCTGGAATAGATTCATTATTATCGTTTAGTGCATGCAAACAACACTTAAGTGCCAAAATAGAAACATGTTCACCCAAAGGATGACATGTCCTGCATTATTGTGTAAATCTCAAAGGATCCTGTTTACCTTCTTTTTTTGTGGTCTAGAAAGGTCCTTATATAAGTGAACTACAGACTTCTTTGTCCTCAGCTGAGAATCCTTTATTGAATGTTTGATTAAGCACCTTAAATACATTTTCCAGGCTCAAGAACCTGCTGAACGCACCAGGTATAATGAGCTCAAGCATTGTGGGATCAAGATGAAACCTCAAACACCTGGGAAATGCAACGAATGCTGACATTTGTAGCAAAGGAAATTCCTCTTCCTCCTTCCTCACCTCCTCCTTCTCCTCCCACTCCTCCCCCTCCCCCGCCCCTCCCCTCCCCTCCTCCTCCCATCCTCCTCCTCCCACTCCTTCTCCTCCCACTCCTCCTTCCCCTCCTCTTTCTCCTTCCCCTCCCCATTGCCCTCCCCCTCCACTCCTCACACTACTACCTATGCCCAGAGTGGAAGATGCATTTTGGGACCTGTCAATTCCAGCCTGTCTCCTCAACCACTTCTGCTCCTCACCCACCACTTCTTAACTCCTCCACAAGAGAGAAGTTGCCAGTTGTCAGAAATGGAGATGATTGTAGGCACATTATACTAAGTGTGTATCCACGAGAGCTCTCTGCTTTTTCCTCCTACTTTCCATACTTATGTAGTAAGCAGACCCAGGCAAAGCCTGACTTTCCAGAATTCATTCTCTTTCTGTCAGTCTCTTTCCTCTCTTTCCTTCTGGGCACACAATCAAACACAGTAGCTCCCACATACGTTCAAGGGATACGTTCCAAACCCCCATGCTTGAAACCGCAGACAGCACAAATCCTGTATACACGATGCTTTTTCCTGTACGTATATATCTACAAAAACGTTTATTTCATAAATTAGGCACAGTAAGAGTTTAACAACAATAACTAATAATCAATTATAACAATATGCCAACCTCAGTGCTATTGGCTTTAGGACCATTAGGGAGTGAAATAAGGGTGACTTGAACACAAGCACTGCAATACCCCAGCAGTTGATCTAGTAACCTAGAAGCTACCAGGGGACTCACAGAAGGGGAGCATGTACAGCGTGGATCACCAGGAAAAAGGGGTGATGCTGGTCCTGGGCAAGGTGCAGCAAGATGGCACAAGATTTCATCACACTACTCAGAGTGGCACACAATTTAGGAATTATTTCTGGAATTTTCCATTTAATATTTTTGGACATCCATTAACCATAGGTAACTGAAACCGCAGGAAAAAAAAAAAAAAAACTTCAGATTAGGAGCTGCTACTGTAGTATTAGATTCAGAAGAAAAGAAGTCCTTTCTTTGACTTAGCTAATGAGCCTGTATTGAGAGCAAGTAATAAATTGTGAGACTCTCTTCTCCTTTTCTCACCACTAATCCTTGAGTTTGCTATTTCTTTAATCTGACACCTGTTAGGGAGAAGTTCTAAGTGGTAAAGTTGTTTCCACTCATTCCTGAGACTTCAGTTAGTACCTTTAAAATATATGCAAACCTTCCAATCTTCAGTATAATTACGATACTTGATTCTATTCAATCAATCAATCACTGGGCCAACTGCTAATTGTAAAACCTCAAAATGAAGGAAAATGAATATATCATGCGAGTTCACTAAGAGATATTGAAGGCAAATTCACATGCATCCTGAGAATGGCCTTTCAATTTCAATGTTTCCACATTCATCGTTTTATTGAGTAGGTATTACCTATGTCATCACTTCTTCAATAATTTTATTAATTTTCATTCTTTTTTAATTTTTTATTTTGGGGGTACATGTGATAATTCAATACATTCATATAATTTGTAAAAATCAAATAGTGTAATTGGGATATCTATCATGTTAAGTATTTGTCTTTTCTTTATGCTAGAAACATTCATTCTCTTCTAGTTATTTTGAAACCTACAGTAGATTATTGTAATCTATAGTCACCCTACTGAACTATCAAATGCTAGATCTTATGTTTTAATCAGACCGTATATTTGTACTCATTAAAAAAAAAAAAAAAACCTCTCTTCATCTCCCCATTTCCCTTACCCTTCCTTCCTGACCTTCAGTAACCATATATGTCATATATGGCCTTTATTATTTTGAAGTATATTCCTTCTATATCCAGTTTGTTGAGAGTTTTTATCATAAAGGAATTTTGGATTTTATTGAATGCATTTTCAGCATCAATTGAGATGATTATATGGTTTCGTTCTTGATTCTGTGAGTGTGATGTATCACATTTATTGATTTCCGTATGTTAAACCATCCTTGTGCCCTGAAATGAATTCCACCTGACCATGGTGAATAATCTTTTTAATATGCTGTTGAATTCAGTCTGCTAGTATTTTGTTGATAATGTTTGCATCTATGTTCATCAGTGCCACTGGCCTCAGTTTCCTTTTTTTGTTTTTCTTTGTCTGGTTTTGGTATGAGGGGAATGCTGACCTCATAGAATGAGTTTGGAAGTATTTCTTCCTCTTCAATTTTTCTGAAGAATTTGAGTAGAATTGGTATTAGTCCTTCTTTAAATATTTTGTAAATTTTAGGAGTGAAGCCCTCGGGTCCTGGACTTTTCCTTGATGGGAGACTTTTTATTATAGCTTCAATCTTGTTATTCATTATTGGTTTAAGTTTTCTATTTCTTCATGGTTCAATCTTGGTAAGAGGTATGTGTACAGGAATTTATTTATTTCCTCTAGGTTTTACAATTTATTGGTGTATAGTTGTTAATGATATTCCTCTAATGATTCTTTGTGTTTATATAATCTCATTTATAATGTCTCCTTTATCATTTCTGATTTGAGTTCTTCTCTCTTTTTTTTCTTAGTCTAGCTAAAGGTATGTCAATTTTGTTTATCTTTCCAAAGAATCAACTTTTCATTTCACTGATCTTCTTTATTTTTTTTCTCGATTTTATTTATTTATGTTCTAATCTTTATTAGTTCTTTCCTTCTACTAATTTGGGGTTTGGTTTATTCTTACTCTTTTAGTTCCTTGGCATGTATTATTGGCTTGTTTATTTGAAGTCTTTCTACTTTTTTGATATTGGTGTTTGTTGCTATAAGCTCTCCTTTTAGTACTGCTTTTGTCATATCCCGTAGGTTTGGGTATGTTGTATTTCCATTTTTGTTTGTTTCAAGAAATTTGTAAAATTTTCTTCTTAATTTATTGACTTGGTCATTCACAAGTATGTTGTTTAATTTCCATATGTCTGTCTGTTTTCTGAGGTTCTTCTCGCTTTTGATTTTTTGACTAATTCAATTGTGGATAGTTAAGATACTTGATAAGATTTCTGCCTTTTTAAATATATTGGAACTTGTTTTGTGACCTAAGATATGGTGTATTCTGGTGAATGTTTCATGTGCTGATGAAAACACTGTGTATTCTGCAGCAGATGGGTGAAATGTTTTATAAATGTCAGGCCCTTTCGGTCTAGTGTGTAGTTTAACTCCATATGTTCTTGTTGATTTTCTGTCTAGATAATTCTGTTCATTACTGAGAGTGGGGTGTTCAAATTTTGTACTATTATTGTATTGTAATCTATCACTCCCTTTAGATTTATTAACGTTTGCTTTACGTACTTGGGAACTCCAATATTGGATACACAGATATTTATAATTGTTATATCTTTTTGCTTAATTGACACCTTTATCATTATATGGTGACTTTCTTTGTCTCTTTTTACAGTCTTTAATTGTGGTCTATTTTATCCAATATAAGTATAGCTACTTACTTTTTTGGTTTCTAGTTACATGAAATATCTTTGTCTATCCCTTTACTTTCAATCTATGTGTGTCCTCATAGGTGTGGTGAGTTTCTTGTAGGCAACATATACATGGGCCTTGTTTCCTTATTATTCAGTCACTCTATGCCTTTCAATTTGGGAATTGAGTCCTTTTACATTTGGTGTTATTTTTTGTAAACAAAGAATTACTATTGCCATTTCTTGCTTTTTTTTCTGTTTGTTTTGAGATTTCTCTCTCTCTCTTTCCATGTTTCTTATTGTCTTCCTTTGCAGTTAAGTGATTTCCTTTTCCTCTGGTAGTATGCTTTATTCTGTTGCCTTTTTTTTTTTTTTTCAGTGAATCTGCTATAGGTTTCTGCATTACGGTTACCATGAGGCTTACAAATAAAATCTTATAAATATAACAAGTTATTTTTAAAAGATGACAACTTAAATCATAAAGAAAAGATAGAAACAAAGAAAAATGAAAAAAAAATTACATTTTTTAAACTCCATCCTCCCATATTTTTAGTTTCATTACCTTGATTTACCTATGTTTATGTTACCTACCTTTTAACAGGTTGCCATAGCTATTATTGTTTTTGACAGATGTGTCTTTTGGGCTTCATACTAAAGTTGTGAGTGAATTGCACACCACAATTACAATATTTGATTATCCTGGGTTTGTCTGTGGACTAGTTTAACCAGTGGATTTTATACCTTTTGAAAAGTTTTCCTCTGCACATTAGTGTGTTTTTCTTTCAGATTGAAAAACACTTTTTAGCATTTCTTGTAAGATGGGTATGCTGGTGACACATTCTCTCAGCTTTTGTTTGTCTGGGAAAGACTTTATCTCTCCTTTATATTTGAAGGATAGTTTTGTCAATACAGTATTCTTGGGTGAAAGGATGTTTTTCTTTCAGCTCTTTGAAAATGTTGTTCTATTAACATTCTTCACAGAACTAGAAAAATTTATTTTAAAATTCATATGGAACCAAACAAATAGCCTGAATAGCCAAGGCAATCCTAAGCAAGAAGAGCAAAGCTGGAGGCATCACATTACCAAATTCAAACTATACCGCAGGGCTACAGTAACCAAAATAGCATGGTACTGGTACAAAAACAGACACATGGATGAATGAAACATAATAGAGAGCCCAGAAATAGGGATACACACCTATGACCATCTGATCTTTGACAAAGCTGACAAAAACAAGGCAATGAGGAAAAGACACCTTATTCAATAAATAATTCTGGGGTAACTGGCTAGCCATATACAGAAGATTGAAACCAGATCCCTTCCTTACACTATATACAAAAATCAACTAACGATAAATTAAAGACTTAAGTTAAAACCCAAAACTATATGAACCCTGGAAGACAACCTAGGAAATACCATTTTGGACGTAGGAATGAGTGAAGATTTTATGACAAAGGTGCCAAAAGCAGTTGCAACAAAAGCAGAAATTGACAAATGGGACCTAATTAAACTTAAGAGCTTCTGCACAGCAAAAGAAACTATCAACAGAGTAAACTTACAACCTACAGAATGGGAGAAAATTTTTGCAAACTATACATTTGATAAAGGTCTAGTATCTAGCATCTATAAGAAACTGCAACACATTTACAAGAGAAAAACAACGCTACTAAAAAGTAGGCAAAGGACAGGAACAGACACTTTTCAATAGAGGACATATATGCAGCCAACAAGCATATGAAAAAAATCTCAATATCCCTGATCATTAAAGAAATGTAAATCCAAACCACAATGAGATATCATCTCACACCAGTCAGAATGGCTATTAATAAAAAGTCAAAAAAGTATAGATGCTGTCAAGGATGTGGACAAAAAGGAACACTTCTACACTACTAGTGGGAGTGTAAATTAGTTCAACTTTTGTGGAAAGCAGTATGGTGATTCCTCAAGGAGCTAAAAGCAGAACCACCATTGGACCCATCAATTCCATTACTGGGTTTATACCCAGAGGTATATACATCATTCTACCATAAAGACACATGCATGTGAATGTTCATTGCAGTACCATTCACAATAGCAAAGATGTGGAATCAACCTAAATGCCCAACCACAAGTTTGGACAAAGAAAATGTGGTACATATACACCATGGAATACTATGCAGTCATAAAAAAGAATGTGTTAATGTGTTTTGTGGAAACACTGATGGAGCTGGAGGCTATTATCCTAGGCAAACTAATGCAGAAAAAGGAAATCAGATACCACATGTTCTCACTTATAAGTGGGAGCCAAATGATGAGAACTCATGGACACAAAGGATGGAGGGTGGGAGAAGGGAGAGGAGCAGAAAAGAAAACTATTGGGCACTGGGCTTTATATCTGGATGATGAAATAATCTGCACAATAAACCCTTGTGACTTGAGTTTACCTATGTAACAAACCTTCAGATGTACCCCAAAACCTAAAATTAAAGTTATTTTTAAAAATACTGTTCCACTCCCTCACAGCCAGTATGATTTTCATTGAGAGGTTTGTTAGGCAAATTGGAGCTCCTTTTTATGTGATTTGCTTCTTTTCTCTTGCTGCTTTCAAGATTCTCTCTGTCCTTGACATTTGAAAGTTTGATCATAATATGATTTTTGGTAGTCTTATTTAGTTCAGACACCTACTTGGTGTTCTCTGACCTTCCTGTACTTAAATATTTACCTCTTTATTTAGTTTTGGAAGGTTTTCTGTTATTGTGTATTTAAATAAGCTTTCTACTCCTTGCTCTTGCTTACCTCCCTCTTGAACACCAATAATTCTTAGGTTTAGTCTTTTAAGTTAATTTTCTATTTCTTATTGGTGATTATTTCTTTATATCCTGTTTTTTTTCTCCTCTGCGTATTTGAACTCACTGATTCTTTCCTCTGCCTAAGTCATTCTGCTGCTTCTAATGAATTTTTGATTCAGCAAATGTATTTCTCAGTTTCAAGATTTCTGTCTGTTTATTAGTTCAATCTCTTTAATAAATCTCTCTGGTAAATTTCTAAATTGTTTTTCTGTGTTATCCTGGAGATTACTGAGTTTCCTTAAAAGTGCTATTTTGAATTATTGGTCAGAGTGATCACATATCATCATCTAGTTACAGTCAGTTGCTGGATCCTGGCTTTGTTCTTTTGGAGAGATTATGGTTCCCTATTTGCTATTGTTTCTTGTGGATGTATGTCCATGTCTTTGCATTGAAGGATTTATTATTTATTCTAGTCTTTTTGTCTACGTTGTTTGGGTTTTTATTGGATATGTTTGCTTAGAGATGCTTTGTAATTTCTCTATTGATTTTCCTTGTCCTCTGCTTGGTCACTGCTTCTTTTCAGTACTAGATGGTGTCTTTCACCCAAGTCTCCCTTGATTCTAGGAAACAATCAGTGTGCTGCCCATCCCAAATGAGAGAGGTCACAAAGGAGACACTTAGTAGTATCAGAAGGGTGCCTGTGCCTAAAGGCTCATGCCCAGTGGCCTGTGGAATGAACATTTTACAGTTTGATGCTGCTGAACAGCCACTCTGATCTGCCATCTCCTTGACCAAGTTACAGAGCAGAGCTTCCTGGGCTAAGAATAGTAGTCCAACCTCCCCTCTTTGTCTCCGACTGTCTTCGAGGATATTTCTCCCTTCAGGTACTCCCAATGCTTCCTATGGGTTGAGGATAGTTACCCTGCCAAAGAACCCAGGATTATGGAGAAGTTTGTCATCACCTTGATCTCACTTTTTCCAGTATAGAAACTGAGTTGGGAAAAATTTTCCATGTGCTTGGTGTTGGGCAGATGGGAGGATGGACATCAAGAATATGAAAGTCCAATTCTCTACTGTTTTCTTAGAGTTTTTCACTTCTCTGTGGCCCCAGGAACATCTCGGCCTCATATTTGAGTTCTGAGATATTGCTAGTGATAATCTTCATACTGCATATTTGTTTTTGGTGTTCTGTGGGGAAAAGTAAGGCCAGTTTGCTTCTATGTTGCCATTTTGGAACCAGAAGTCTCCTCCAAAGGGTTTTTTTTTTTTTCCCCATCAAAATTAGCTTATATGATGGCTCTGCTGTGTCTTAACCTGTGATCCCTAAAGAAAGATCCTGAGACAAAGTCTTAGGTGGAGCACTTTATTTGGGAAGTGATTATCCTAGAGAGCAGGAATGAAAGAAAGAAAATAGAACAAGGTACAAGACAAATTCAATATGAGAATGATTTTTCAAATTGGTGATTGGTGTTTGATCTCCTGGACTCTTTGAAGGACTCTTATGGAATATATCTCAAAACTATCTGCCTGGGGAAAGAAAGAAGAAGCCATTTATCAATTGGTTTTTATCCTTCACAGGACATTATCTCCCCCAGTGCTCAGACTGCACACTCATGAGAGGTCAGCAAGCTTCCAATAACAGCCAGTGCTAATGCTCCAGAAAAGCCTTTAACAAAAGTCAGAGGTCCATAGTAAGGTACTATCAGGGGAACCAGCCCCCGATAATTCAACATGAGTCCTTTTCTTTTTCCCTAAGTGTCAGCTGGTCTGAAAAATAAAAGGAAAGAGTACAAAAGAGAGAGATTTTAAAGCTGGGTGTTCAGGGGAGACATCACATGTCGGCAGGTTCTGTGATGCCCCCCAAGCTGCAAAACCAGCAAGTTTTTATTAGTGATTTTCAAAAGGGGAGGGGTGTATGAATAGGGTGTGGGTCACAGAGATCACATGCTTTACAAGGTAATACAATATTACAAGGCAAATGGAGGCAGGGCAAGATCACAGGACCAGGGTCAAATTAAAATCACTAATAAAGTTTCGGGCATGCATTGTCATTGATAACATCTTACCAGGAGACAGGGTTTAAGAGCAGACAACCGGTCTGACCAAAATTTATTAGGTGGGACTTTCTTCATCCTAATAAGCCTGGGAGCGCTACAGGAGACCAGGGCTTATTTCATCCTTTATCTGCAACTGTAAAAGACAGACATTCCCAGAGGGGCCATTTTAGAGACCTCCCCCTAGGAACGCATTCTCTTTCTCAGGGCTGATCCTTGCTGAGAAAAAGAATTCAGTGATATTTCTCCTATTTGCTTTTGAAAGAAGAGAAATATGGCTCTGTTCCACCTGGCTCTCAGGCAGCCAGACCTAATGGTTATCTCTCTTGTTCCCTGAACATCGCTCTTACCCTGCTCTTTTTTCAAGGTGCCCAGATTTCATATTCTTTAAACAATTTGTGCAGTTAACACAATCATCACAGGGTCCTGAGGCAACATTCATCCTTGGCTTATGAAGATGATGGGACTAAGAGATTAAAGTAAGGACAGGCATAGGAAATCACAAGAGTATCGATTGGGGAAGTGATAAATGTTCATGAAATCTTCACAATTTATGTTCAGAGATTGCAGTAAAGATAGGCGTAAGAAATTATAAAAGTATTAATTTGGGGAACTAATAAATGTCCATGAAATCTTCACAATTTATGTTTTTCTGCCATGGCTTCAGGCAGTCCCTCCGTTTAGGGTCCCTGACTTCCCACAACAAGGTACCAGGTGAAAACTCCATCGGATGGTATCTGTACAGAGCTAGTCAAATCCTGCACAGACCTCGTTGTCACAGACGTATATGAAATAAAAGATGGTACTGTGTCCAATACGGCCTTCCTCTAGTATTACACAGTTTCTTGCATGCCTTCTCTCTCTCTTTTTATATCTTAGCATTTAATATCTGCAAAAAAGTGAATTATTTGTTAAGCACCCTAAAACATGTTAATCATATTTAGATTTTAAAATGTGGCGTCAATGTGAAATAGTGCATTCAGCCCTCTGTATCAGGAGACAAACAGTGATGCCTGCCCAAGACTGGAGAGAGCAGAGACACAGCTGCACTCTCTCAGCACAATCCCCAACCTTCAGGAAGAAAGATGCCAATCACAGCATGTTATTTAAAAAGTATTCTAACATAATAATTACACATATCACATGCAAGCTTTTCCCCCCTTTAAACTATTCTCTAAATTTGGCCAAACAAACTATTTGATACAAAAATCCTGGCAAAGAGCAGGGTTCCCTGCAGGACTGTGTGGCAAACCCTCTGACATTCTTTTGCCTTGGCAGATAAGTCAAAACAAGGACAATCTAAAAAGAGGCCATTCCCTCCCCCAGTTAGCAATTCAAGGGTTAGATCTGAAATAGAGCAAGGGAAACAGACACATACACACTCAAACACGCCCCACCCCAGCAACTCTCATAGCTGACAATGGCTGCATTTCATTACAAGCGAATGATTTCATGATAGCTTTGCTATTTCAAAAAAAAAAATCAAGTAGAATGCTCAAGCACGGCTATTTCCCTTCAATGTAAGACAAAAAGCAGCAGTCTGGCATGGCTTCTTTTACATCCCAAGTGTTACAAAGGTCTCTGCAATCTCCAACCAACCCCGGTGTCTACAAGGGCATAGTATAAAGGATTGATGGACCAGTCCCTGCTGCTGTCATCAACCTGAGGTCATAACTAATATCTACCATTAATCGTCTTCATCATCTATTTTCATTTTGCCTTGACCAGTATTTTGGCAGCCCGAGGCTTTTCTGGTTGGATAACCTAGACCTTCATCCTTGAGAAATCTTAGTTTTTATTTGACTCGTCTTGCTTGGGCCAAGGTTGCTCAATTTCTCATTTATAGTTGTCAACGAACGTGGAAGCATCCAAAGAGAACCCAGTGAATTTCCAAATTCCAGAGCTACTCCTACCTGATACCACGGTGCAGCATCAGTCCTACCTCCTCGCACAGCAATCAGACTCAATTATCCTGCCCATAATAGAACAGCCCCTTTTTGCCTGCTGATCCTCTGATTTGGGGGTTCAAGAGTGACCAGGAGTTCAGTAGCTTCATTCACTGGAACTCTTACTGTGTCCTCCACATGTGTGTTCTACCCATGAGAACCAAGCATTTCATTCCGGAAGATCCTAAGGCTGTGAAGATGAAGACTGTCCCCAAGTGTGTCGCTGGAAGTGACAGTGAAAAAAGCCAATCCCACTTCCACCCCTTGGTTCCCAGACCCCAGTTTTCCAGCCATGAGCAAAACAAGAGCAGCATATATCGGCCATTTTTCTCTGAAATCAGAACCTAAGACAAAAGCTCATATACCACGCCCAAAATGTTTTCATCAACACAACTGAAACTGTACCCATTAAACCATAACTCTCACTACCCCCTCTCCAAAGCCCTTCGTAGACTATTCTACTTTCTAGCTCTGTGAATTTGACTTCTAGGTGCTTCATATAAGTATAATCAGACACTTTTTATCTGACTTCTATTCAACATAATATTAGAAGTAAGAGGAAATAAAATTGGAAATGAAGAATTAAATTTACCTCTGTTCACAGATGATAGAATTATATATTTAGAAAACCCTGAAAAATCCACACAAAAAACTGTTGAGTGGTGATAATTACATAACAATGTGAGTGTACTTAATGCCACTGAATTGCACACTTAAAAATGGTTAGAATAGCAGATTTTACATGATGTCTATTTTACCACTATTTAAAAAGAAAACCAAACTGGTTTTGATTTTTCTTAAGAATTAAGAAAAATGCCAGCTCAGTAGTCACACACCGATACCAGAGGCTATACAGAGCACATGTGGCCTAGCAGCTCTGTTTGAGGATGCAACTCCTGATAAACTCATGGCTATGTGAGCGCAGGCAAGGGAAGGCACGTTTTAACTCCAGGAGTCAGAAAATCCATCATGGAGTTATCATATGCTCGAGACCTTGAGAACAGAAGGAATTTCCACAGTGGAGGATGGGAAGGAGATTACTCCAGGCTTTCCAACTGCAGATGCAAAGACATTGTCTCTTCTGCCTTGAGAATATTGAAATCTTCTTTATTTGATTATCTTTTGGACCCACTCTGAATAGCTGCTAAGATAATTTTCATTCTTATAATTGCTGACTAGTTGAGAAGAAGAGGTCCCCACCTACAGAGAAGAAAGGAAGAAAGAGGTGTCCAGAGAAATCCAGGGTCGCCCCCTTCCCATTCAAGGCCATCTGAAAGTATCTCCCCCTGCTTTTTAAGTTCATCGAATGTGTTTAAGAAACCTGCAGTTTCCAAGTCCATCAGCCTGTTGACACAAAACAGTTATAACTATAAAATTGAGATCCTTTTAAGATTTTCAATCCTTAGAATTAAAGATATTTATTACAAAATGTAGTTGTATTAAATCATATATGTCAAAATATTACAAATGTGTATTTCATATTAGATAGCTGTTAGTCAAGGACACAAAATTTCCTATCATTTTTCCTAGTGCTCCATTTTTTTAGACCTTTTCTTAATCTATGTTTCTTGTCTAAGACCAAATACAAATGAATCAAAAGTCATTTCAATGTTACATACTGGGTTTCCATACATCCCTGTCGCATCTTCATCAATAGCCTTGCCCAGAGTACACTTTTGTGCGTCCTTCTTAAAAGCAACATCATGTTTTCATAGTACAGAAATGAAGATTTCATATAACCCCGTCAGGTTCCTTACACAGACCCAAGTTAAAAAGCATCATCTCAATGTCAGTCTCTTGGCTGTCTGCAGGGTAATATGGTGAATTGCTGCCTGTGCTGTAATTTTGTCAGCTCTTTAGTAAATTACATTCAAGGATAAAGAGGACAGAGCTACCTACTGACAAACAACATTCTTTATTCTCCTTTTTCTACAGTGTACTGAATAACACCATAGAGCGTAAGTCATCATATACCCTATATAACAAATGTGTAATTACAACACATGAAGCCCAAAAAATGAGCTTCAAAGAATATCATGTTTTTTTTTTTTTAACAGGAAGTGGAAAGATGTTTCAGAACAGTGAGCAAAGTTTAGACGCTGAAATCTTTTAGCAGCATGATGCTTTTGAACATCTGATCTAGGTTTTGATTCTGCTAGCTACATGTATATTTTAGCCTTTGGTCTTGCATTAAAACACCAGTTGCAAATAACGTTAGAAAAATTGGGAATAGAGGAAGGAATATTTCTATTTACTTTATTTTTTAAATTCTGCATATATAAAGGACATTGCTTGTGGCATCACTGACTCTTTGCAACAATCTTATAAAGTCGTCATTATTAGCATCATGTTACAGGAGAAGCTGTGAGTTGCTGTCAAACTTGCTTACTATCAACCTCTGAAGAGATGAAACAGGGAGTCATACAAGATCTGTTTAAATCCAGTAGCCTTTGACACTTTAAACTTCAGAACACATTGGATTTACAGGCATAAAATTGCCTTAGAGTTTGTAATTTCATGAAAGCAAAAATTGAGCTTTTCCTTAACAACGAATTTAGCATGTATGCCTTGAAACTGGCTTATTAAATAATACGAAAATGTTCATTGTGGCTATTTGACCTCCTAATGCTTAGTTTTATTTAGCAAACATCAAAACAAGATATGTATTAATCCAAAGCAAATATATTTTATTTAATTGGATTAATTATTAATAGTTCACTAACATCATACTGTAGGTATTTTTCTTTTCTATAAATGTTTTATATTCCAGCCTATTTAAAACTTTAGAAACTGAATCCTTTAAAGGACGTAGGTCACACATATTTTCAAACCAACAAAATAGTAAAATTCAAGGAACATTAGACGGAATAGGGAAGATGAAATAAACTAAGACATTTACAAGAATGGAGTTCTTCTGCCACCTTGTGGTTATTCTGTGTTATAACCAGAGGTACATTAAAATATTCAGGGAATTTTTCAGTCAGTCTCTTCAGCCAGGTGTGGCCGCGTGGCTGAGCTCTGGCCAACGGAAGCTGGCCTTGGTCTTTATTGAATGTGGTTATCGTGTTTCCATTTTTTAATTCCTGAATATCACAGCTAATTTTGGTATTGGTGACGACCTCTTTTTTGAAACTTTCTCTTGTGCTGGGTTTAGATTTTTCTCTTCTTGTTTTTCTCCTGTGAAACAAATAAGCATCCTTAGATTTCTAAGCATCCTTAGATTTCATCAAAGATCATCACTTCATCACATCAAAGATTTCACTTCACTCTAGCCAAACTGTCCTCCCTCATTCTCCTGCAACACCTCACACATGGTCCGCTTAGGGTCTTCTACAACCTAAGGTCCCTGGCTGCAACAGTCTTTCCTCTGACACCCATATGGGACCTACTCCACCTCTTTCAAGTATTTGTTCAAATATTTGTCTCTCAGTGACCACCGTATTTAGAAATGCAACTTCTGCTAACAAACTCCTTAATATTTTATCTTACTTTTTAACAGCAGTTATAACATTCTAACATACTACATAATTTTAATACTTATTATGTTTATTGTCTTTTTTTACATGAATATAAAATCCATGAGGGCAAGGGAGTTTGTTTACTTCACTGCTGTGTGCTCTGAAACAAACAAACAAAACTGCCTGGCACGTTGTAGGCGCTCAAAAAATATTTGTTCAATTACCGAATGAAAGAATTATAACTCCTTCTGTTGGTTAAAGAAACCTGTGGTATAGTGTTTAGCCTCACAAGTATTCAGACACACAAATTAACACAAAGTATCATTTTTTTCTACAATATTAATGAGTCAATTTATATAACCTTTCAATATAATTTCTAAAGCAAGGGAGAATTCAGTGAATTTCATACTCACGTTTTTGTTAAATTGGGAGTTATTTTTAAAATAGTTTGCATAGTCATTAAAATTTCATAACCTTTGACCCAGTAATGCCATGTACTTAGGACATGTATTGCAATGAAAAAAATCCAAAACAAACAAACAAAAAAACACATAGGTTCCATGTGGCCATTTACTGCAGTATTATTAATAATGATAATAAACTGAAAGAAACTACATGTTTAATAATGAAAATAATAAATTAAATTATGTTAACTCTATGCAGTGAACTATGTTGCAACCATTATAATCATAAGGACTATACTAGAACCTGAAAAATTATTTATGGAACATGTTATATTACAGTGAAATTTTAAACTATGTAATCACACAGTTTTTATATGTATTTAGGAAAAGATTATAAGGAATGTGCAAAAATTAGAATTCTTATACATGGGCAATAAATTAAATCTTCTTGTTGCCTTCATTTCCCAAATGTTCCAATTTATCACCAGAGTTTTTGCAACTCTTTAGTATTTGAAAGGAAAAATAATTATCTTATTCTCAAGTGCTTGACCTTCACCTGAAGTGAATTTGTTCTAAGTTCCAAAAAGTGGTTATTACTTGCTTTTATTGTATTCATCAAGAACAATTTACATCTCTATGGAAATGGCTTTAGTTAGAGTCATTAGTTAGATTTAGTTAAAGTCTTTAGTTAGATTTACTAACACGAAATGAGACATTTATCCAATAAATTCAGGCTGAATTTAACATTAATTCAAGAATTAAAGTGCTGTTCGTTTTTAAATGGGTGTGTTCTACCTAACTACCTGCATGGGTTTAGCTTATAATTGGTTTTGTGGATGTGACTAGGTCCATCATCCTGTCACATTTGAATAAATAGGACTGCCTATAACTGTCTCTCTTTTACACACATCTGTGCCCATCAGTTCATAGCACATTCCCCCAAAATTAATGGGAAACAGCCAGGAGAACAGGGGCTTAGACAAAGGAACTCAAGGTTTGAAGCGACCTCCTCAAAAACTGGCTTCCCCCCACCCTTTATAGCTGAACTGACCTTCAGCCCTTACCGAATCTTGTTTGGTAACCTTGCATCATCTCTCCTTCCTTACCAGCCCTCACTCGGGCTAGCCTTTAGCTTCTGTCTGATGTGGCCTGACTTACTGCTGAGACAGGTTTTTTTTTTCCAGGTACCTTGCTTAGCAAAGATTTTGGTTGTGTGGATTTTGCTGTGTTTGGATTTAGGCTATGGCCTAGTACTACTGTTGTAGGATTTTCTCCTTAGTTCACCTAAGAGCCGGGTCCTTGTCACACAGCCATGAAATATTAGGCTCACAGACACTTTAAAGGGTGATAAAAATGGAATTTATGGGGCAAAAAGGAAAAAATGGGAAACGGGGACTCTCAGCAGAGAGAGAGTCCTGCTATACAGGCTTCCGTCCTCACAGATTGAAGCCCGGGTTCTAACCAGGAAGAGGACGGGTCAGGGTCCTCCGCCCTGCAAACGGTGCAAATGTCTGTGGCTCCACCCCGAGTGCGCACTCCTCCCAGTGTGCAGGGTGCCTGAAGTTTCTCTGTGGACCCCTTTCCACTTGGCTGTCTCACTACCTTACTGACCCCTATGAGAGGCAGTGCCCTCCCTTGCATTGTCTCCTGCCTGCGTAACTCTCTGCCACCTGCCCCTCCCCAAACAACACTGACAGTGTGGGGATTAACTTTTTGGGTCATCCTATTAACTCCTCAGTGTGAAAAGAAGTCAGACCAACCATTCATTGCTTCTCTTCCTTGTAAAGCTAAAGATTCACATGATAAAAGTAAACAAAAACAAAAGACAAAGAACCCAAACTCTCTCTAGGGGTCCTCTAAAGACCCTCCCTAGTGGGAACATTTCACTCTTCACCCCACTGTCAGGCTTGCCGCATGGCTTACTTTGGATAACAAAAGGTGAGCAAACTTTATATTCTACATCCAAGAGAAGTTTTCAGAGCCATCACATCATCCTTCCATTGCTTTGTAGTCCCTCTGCCAAAGACTAACAATATCCTAGATAAGGGCTGCTTCTTCCACTTAAGTCCAGAAATGAATCAGAGCAAGTGTCCTGCAATGAAATTTAAAAAGAAAAGAAAAAGAAAACCAAAACCAAAACCAAACCAAACCAACAAACAAACAAACTGTGTTATTATAGATTACTAAAATGTTTGGAGTCATGTGTTACCACACATAACCCAGCCAACACCTCCTGGTTCATCGTGTGGCTCCCTAACAACACTTAAGGAGACAGCATGATATAGTGGGCTCACTGGCTACCTGGGTGACCTTGGACAAGTTACCTAATCTCACTGCACCATCTGTAGCATTGAGATAATACCTACTGCGTGAGATTGTTGTAATAAATAAATGAGTATATAATAAATGCTCAATAAATGTTAGCTGCTGCATATTACAGTTATTCTATAACAGCACTGATTTCATCCTAATCCTGTGTATTCAGTATCCAACAAAGTATTCAAATCCTATAGTACTCCATCTAGGTAGATTTTCCAAATGTCTTTAATTGACCATGTCCTTTTTGTTTAGTCCCTTCATATGGCCCCTTCTGTTGGCTTCCTTTTGCCATTGTTTTTTTTCTCTTTTCCCTTTAAGCTAGCAAAGACTATAACAAATATTTAAACAGGATTCAAATACCTTTGATATGGATTGGCCATGTCCCCATCCAAATCTTATCTTGTAGCTCCCATAATCCTCACGTGTCAAGGGAGGAACCCAGTGGGAGGTAATTTAATTATGGGTGTGGATTTTTCCCATGCTGTTCTCCTGATAGTGAATACATCTCACGAGATCCGATGGTTTTATAAAGGGCAGTTCCCCTGCACACGCTCTCTTGCCTGCCACCATATAAGATGTGCCTTTACTCCTCCTTCACTTTCCACCATGATCGTGAGGCGTTACCAGCCATGTGGAACTGTGAGTCCATTAAACCTCTTTTTTTAAGAAAATTACCCAGTCTCAGGTAGTTCTTCATAGCAGTATGAAAATGGACTAATACAACCTTCAGAATATTCAGCTCATCTTCACTTAATTCTCTGAGTTTTATACTTTCATATATTTCAATCTGTTCTCTGCCTTAAACCAAACTCCAAATAAATAATTTTAAGTACCAAAATTTCTGCTCAAAGGACATTCTAGGACATAGTATGTTCAATTTGTAAACACTTAGAAATACCTTAAATGGTCACAAGTTATGGTGGCAGAGTCTCAAGGAAAACTCTTTTTAGAAACCATTCTTTTCTACTTTCATGTTCTTAAGGGTGGGGAATAATGTTGTTTTCTGTTTTCTCTACATGAGACAATTATACAAAAAGACAACCTTTGTTTCTTAGAAGTCCTATAATTTTTGTGTCTTTAGTTTCTTTATCGCCTTCTATTTTTCCCACGCAAAGCATCTTTAATCATCTGTGACACTGATTTTTACTGCAACCCATTTTCTGGATTCTATAAACAGAGACACAAGCTTTAAATTACCAAAATCTCACTGTTCAAAAACACCTCATTTTTCAAGGCAAGAAAATAAAATAAAAAGTTCTTTCCCAAAGTCAAAACAATTCTTTTCCGCTCAGCTTTCTAGATGCCTAAGGGCTTTTTGATTGTTCTTATTCCCTGACTTTCTAGCTATCCATCTGACCTTCAGCTTCTCTGTCAATCCAATTGGTTCATTATTTTCTTACCAAAATCATCTTCTTAAAATTTAAATTTGATCATTTTACTTTCTGGGGAAGAAAACCTCCATGTGCTCTCCCATAGCAATAGAACAAAGGTCAAATTACTTTGCATAATCCTTATCGCTATCTTTTTCTTTCCTAAAGCCCCTTCTTCCCCTCATTCCTGTGACATCACCTACTTCCCCTTCTCTGGCCTTATTCCCTAGCTCCTTTCCAGTCTCCTCCTTTTCCTTCTAGATCTGTGAATGTAGAAATGCTCCACAAGTATGCCTTCAACCTTCTGCTTTTCTCTCTGTATATCCTCTTCCCAGAGAGCTCAAATGTTCCCAAGTTGTGCCTGATAACTACCTCCAAACACCACCTTGAGCAGTGCTACCCAACACAAATATGTGAGCTGCAAACAGAAACTACACATGTAGTTTTAAAATTTCCAGTAGCCACATTTAAAAAGTAAGGAGGAGCTGATGGACTTATTTTAATCATATATTTATTTAACTGAATATATTCAAAATATTATGATTTTAACATGTAGCTAATATTCTTAAATTGACATATTTTATATTTTGTAACTGTCTTAGAAATGGATGTACATTACACTTATAGTATATCCCAGTTAGGATTAGCCACATTTTGTTAGCCACAGTCTTCAATGGCCACATGTGCCCAATGGCTACCATATTCAACAGTGCAGATCTAATGCTCTAAACACTTTCTCCAAGTGTGTCTTTGCTAACCCACTCAACATCTGCCCAAGAATGCCCTCCCAGCACTTCAACCTCCAGGTCTAAAACAAAATACATTTCCCTCCTGCATTCCCTAGTGCCTCATAAAAGTACCAGCTCCCCTTCCTGACTTCCTTGTAGCTACCAATAGGCCCCCAAATAGACCAATACTTGGGTTCTATAACTATTCAAATATTGAGGAAGCAGAAGGAATCTTTCAGGTCGTCCTATCCAACCCCTAGGATTTTCCTCTACAGAGGGGTTCCTAACATTTGGCTAAAGCTGTGAGCCTCCTGATATTGTAGGCAAAATGTGCCTACCTGGATTTTCCTGGCAAAAAAAAAAAAAAATCTTTAGCTTTAAACAAGAGTTTAAACACCATGACCCAGGCTCAGCTCTGCCTCTTCTCTCTTCTGTAATGACCACACCCAATTTATTACCAAATCCTGCTCATTCAGCCTTCCAGATCTCTCTAATGCAAACCTACTTCTCCCTTCCCACTACCACTGACTTAAGATTTTGCACGTATTTCTTGGCGTGCTTTAGCTACAAGAGCAAGAGACTCTGCCAGGGATCAATGGGGCCAGTCCGCTATTACCAAAAGAGTGGCTATAGCTTGATCACACATGAATACCCAAGATAGACTCAACTAGGCTGAAAAGATTAGAAAGCAGAATCAAAACCAGGTCAGTGGGAAGATGAACTCTGACTAGTGCTGCAGCCAGACTGTAGCAAGGGATGTCTCAGCCATTGAAGAGGTCATGTCTGACACACCACTGGGGTCCTTGGTTTGTAAATCTCAGTGCTCTAAGGAGAGAATGGCTGAGTTGTGTTGTTTTGTTTTGTTTTGTTGTTTTAAGGAACCCTCAGTATTTCCCTGTTCAGATACGTGGGGCAAACCTGACCTTCCTCTGCTGTGCTTGCATCCTTGTCAAACATATTGGTTCTCATCTCTGCAAGATATTTTCTGGCATCCTCAGGCTACCAGAATTGTGGGGGCATTGTAGGTGAGCATTCTCTGTGTCTGAGTAGAGACTGTTTCCCTCCAAAGTCTGACAATTCCTCCAAGTCTCTACCTTTTCCAGATCTAGTAACAGATTTCTGGAAGTTGGACTTTGAACTACAACCTTGACAAATGATATAGTCTCAATTCTCCACTCTTTCACTGGATTTTACTCCCCATTGCATTCTGCAACCTCTAATAAATTAAACATCCTCTTTTAAACATATGATAGCACTCCTCTTCTTTTTATCCTTTTTAAATATATAATTTAGTTTCTGGGATACATGTGCAGAATGTGCAGGTTTGTTACATAGGTATGCACGTGCCATGGTGGTTTGCTGCACCCATCAACCCATCATCTACGTTAGGTATTTCTCCTAATGCTATCCCCTCCCCTAGTCCCCCAGCCCCCGACAGGTCCTGGTTTGTGATGTTCCCCTCCCTGTGTCCATGTGTTCTTATTGTTCATCTCCCACTTATGAGAAGATGCAGTATTTGGTTTTCTATTCCTGTGTTAGTTTGCTAAGAATGATGGTTTCCAGCTTCATCCATGTCCCTGAAAAGGACGTGAACTCATCCTTTTTCATTGCATAGTATTCCATGGTATACATGTGATGCATTTTCGTTATCCAGTCTATCATTGATGGGCATTTGGGTTGGTTCCAAGACTTTCCTATTGTAAATAGTTCTGCAATAAACATACCTGTGCATGTGTCTTTATAGTAGAATGATTTATAATTCTTTGGGTATATACCTAGTAATGGGATTTCTGGGACAAATGGTATTTCTAGTTCTAGATCCTTGAGGAATCACCATACTGTTTTCCACAATGGTTGAACTGCTTCACACTCCCATCAATAGGGTGAAAGCATTCCCATTTCTCCACATCCTCTCCAGCATCTGTTGCTTCCTGACTTCTTAATGATCGCCATTCTAACTGGCATGAGATAGTATCACATTGTGGATTTGATTTGCATTTCTCTAATCACCAGTAATGATGAGCTTTTTTTCATATGTTTGTTGGCCACATAAATGTCTTCTTTTGAGGTGTCTGTTCATATCCTTTGCACATTTTCTGATGGGGTTGATTTTTTCTGGTAATTTTGCTTAAGTTTCTTGTAGATTCTGGATATCAGCCCTTTTTCAGATGGA
>NW_012103476.1:7045827-7050050 GCF_000951045.1 Mandrillus leucophaeus
TTGTTTTGTTTTGTTGTTTTAAGGAACCCTCAGTATTTCCCTGTTCAGATACGTGGGGCAAACCTGACCTTCCTCTGCTGTGCTTGCATCCTTGTCAAACATATTGGTTCTCATCTCTGCAAGATATTTTCTGGCATCCTCAGGCTACCAGAATTGTGGGGGCATTGTAGGTGAGCATTCTCTGTGTCTGAGTAGAGACTGTTTCCCTCCAAAGTCTGACAATTCCTCCAAGTCTCTACCTTTTCCAGATCTAGTAACAGATTTCTGGAAGTTGGACTTTGAACTACAACCTTGACAAATGATATAGTCTCAATTCTCCACTCTTTCACTGGATTTTACTCCCCATTGCATTCTGCAACCTCTAATAAATTAAACATCCTCTTTTAAACATATGATAGCACTCCTCTTCTTTTTATCCTTTTTAAATATATAATTTAGTTTCTGGGATACATGTGCAGAATGTGCAGGTTTGTTACATAGGTATGCACGTGCCATGGTGGTTTGCTGCACCCATCAACCCATCATCTACGTTAGGTATTTCTCCTAATGCTATCCCCTCCCCTAGTCCCCCAGCCCCCGACAGGTCCTGGTTTGTGATGTTCCCCTCCCTGTGTCCATGTGTTCTTATTGTTCATCTCCCACTTATGAGAAGATGCAGTATTTGGTTTTCTATTCCTGTGTTAGTTTGCTAAGAATGATGGTTTCCAGCTTCATCCATGTCCCTGAAAAGGACGTGAACTCATCCTTTTTCATTGCATAGTATTCCATGGTATACATGTGATGCATTTTCGTTATCCAGTCTATCATTGATGGGCATTTGGGTTGGTTCCAAGACTTTCCTATTGTAAATAGTTCTGCAATAAACATACCTGTGCATGTGTCTTTATAGTAGAATGATTTATAATTCTTTGGGTATATACCTAGTAATGGGATTTCTGGGACAAATGGTATTTCTAGTTCTAGATCCTTGAGGAATCACCATACTGTTTTCCACAATGGTTGAACTGCTTCACACTCCCATCAATAGGGTGAAAGCATTCCCATTTCTCCACATCCTCTCCAGCATCTGTTGCTTCCTGACTTCTTAATGATCGCCATTCTAACTGGCATGAGATAGTATCACATTGTGGATTTGATTTGCATTTCTCTAATCACCAGTAATGATGAGCTTTTTTTCATATGTTTGTTGGCCACATAAATGTCTTCTTTTGAGGTGTCTGTTCATATCCTTTGCACATTTTCTGATGGGGTTGATTTTTTCTGGTAATTTTGCTTAAGTTTCTTGTAGATTCTGGATATCAGCCCTTTTTCAGATGGATTGTAAAAATTTTCTCCCACTCTGTAGGTTGTCTGTTCACCCTAATGATAGTTTCTTTTGCTGTGCAGAAGCTCTTTAATTTAATTAGATCTCATTTGTCAATTTTGGCTTTTGTTGCCATTGCTTTTGGTGTTTTAGTCATGAAGTATTTGCCCATGACTATGTCCTGAATGGTATTGCCTAAGTTTTCTTCTATGGGTTTTATGGTTTTAGGTCTTATGTTTAAGTCTTTAGTCCATCCTGAGTTAATTTTTACATAAGGTGTACAAAAGGGGTCCAGTTTCAGGTTTCTGAATATGGCTAGCCAGTTTTCCCAACAGCATTTATTAAATAGGGAATTATTTCACCATTGCTTGTTTTTGTCAGGTTTGTCAAAGATCAGATGGTCATAGATGTGTGGCGTTATTCCTGAGGCCTCTGTTCTGTTCCATTGGTCAATGTATCTGTTTTGGTAGCAGTGCCATGCTATTTTGGCTAGTGTAGCCTTGTAGTATAGTTTGAAGTCAGATAACATGATGCCTTCAGTTTTGCTCTTTTTGCTTAGGTTTGTCTTGGCTATACCAGCTCTTTTTTGGTTCCATATGAAATTTAAAGTCGTTTTTTCTAATTCTGTGAAGAAAGTCAATGGTAGTTGATGGAGATAGCATTGAATCTATAAATTACTTTGGGCAGTATGGCCATTTTCATGATATTGATTCTTCCTATCCAAGTGCATGGAGTGTCTTTCCATTTGTTTGTGTCCTCTCTTATTTCCTTTAGCAGTGGTTTGCAGTTCTCCTTGAAGAGGTCCTTCACCTCCCTTGTAAGTTGTATTCCTAGGTATTTTATTCTCTTTGTGGCAGTTGTGAATGGGAGTTTTTGGCTCTCTGTTTGTCTGTTACTTGTGTATTGGAATGCTTGTGATTTTTACATTGATTTTGTATCCTGATAATTCACTGAAGTTGCTTATCAGCTTAAAGAGATTTTTGGGCTGGAATGACTGGGTTTTCTAAATATACCATCATGTCATCTGCAAACAGAGACAAGTTGACTTCCTCTCTTCCTATTTGAATATGCTTTATTTCTTTCTCTTGCCTATTTGCCCTGGACAGAACTTCCAATACTATGTTTAATAGGAGTGGGGAGATTGGGCATCCTTGTCTTGTGCCAGTTTTCAAACAGAATGAAGCACTCAAGTTTTTGCCCATTATGATATTGTCTGTGGGTTTGTCATAAACAGCTCCTGTTATTTTGAGATACATTCCATCAACAACTAGTTTATTGAGAGCTTTTGGCATGAAGGGGTGTTGCAGTTTATCAAAGGCCTTTTCTGCATCTGTTGAGAAAATCATGTGGTTTTTGTCATTGGTTCTGTTTATGTGATGGATTACCTTGATTGATTTGCATATGTTGAACCAGGCTTGCATCCCAGGGATGAAGCCGACTTGATCGTGGGGGATAAGTTTTTGATGTGCTGCTGGATTCTGTTTGCCAGTATTTTATTGAGAATTTTCACATCGAAGTTCATCAGGAATATTGGCCTGAAATTTTCTTTGTTATGTCTCTGCCAGGTTTTGGATCAGGATGATGCTGGCCTCATAAAATGAGTTAGGCAGGAGTCCTTCTTTTTCTATTTTTTGGAATAGTTTCATAAGCAATGGTACCAGCTCTTCTTTGTACCTCTGGTAGAATTTGGCTGTGAATCTGCCTGATCCTGGTCTTTTTTAAGTTGGTAGGCTATTAATTACTGCCTCAATTTCAGAACTTGTTATTGGTCTATTCAGGGATTCGACTTCTTTCTGGTTTAGTCTTGGGAGGGTGTATGTGTCCAGAAATTTATCCATTTCTTCTAGATTTTCTAGTTTATTTGCAGAGAGGTGTTTATAGTATTCTCTGATGGTAGTTTGTATTTCTCTGGGACCAGTGGTGGTATCCCGTTTATCATTTTTTATTGTGTCTATTTGATTCTTCTCCCTTTTCTTCTTTATTAGTCTGGCTAGTGGTCTATCTATTTTGTTGATCTTTTCAAAAATCCAGTTTCTAGATTCATGGATTTTTTGAAGGGTTTTTGTATCCCTATCTCCTTCAGTTCTACTCTGAACTTTGTTATGTCTTGCCTTCTGCTAGCTTTTGAACTGGTTTGCTCTTGCTTCTCTAGTTCTTTTAATTGTGATGTTAAGGTGTCAATTTTAGATCTTTTCTGCTTTCTCCTGTGGGCATTCAGTGCTATAAATTTCCCTCTAAACACTGCTTTAGCTGTGTCCCAGAGATTCTGGTACATTGTGTCTTTGTTCCTATTGGTTTCAAAGAACTTATTTGTTTCTGCCTTAATTTCATTATTTACCCAGTAGTCATTCAGAAGCAGGTTATTCAGTTTCCATGTAGTTGTGTGGTTTCGAGTGAGTTTCTTAATCCTGAGTTCTAATTTGATTGTACTGTGGTCTGAGAGACTGTTATGATTTCTTTTCTTTTGCATTTGCTGAGGAGTGTTTTACTTCCAATTATGTGGTCAATTTTAGAATAAGTGCGATGTGGTGTTGAGAAGAATGTATATTCTGTTGATTTGGGGTGGAGAGTTCTGTAAATGTCTATTAGATCTGCTTGGTCCAGAGTTGCAATCAAATTCTGAATATCCTTGCTAATTTTCTGTCGTGTTGACCTGTCTAGTATTGACAGTGGGGTGTTAAAATCTTACACTGTTACTATGTGGGAGTCTTAAGTCTCTTTATGGGTCTCTAAGAACTTGCTTTATGAACCTGGGTGCTCCTGTATTCGGTGCATATATATTTAGGATAGTCAGCTCTTCTTGTTGCATTGATCCCTTTAACATTATGTAATGCCCTTCTTTGTCTTTTTTGACCTTTGATGGTTTAAAGCCTGTCTTATCAGAGACTAGGATTGCAACCCCTGCCTTTTTTTTTTTTTT
>NW_012103476.1:7050100-7054049 GCF_000951045.1 Mandrillus leucophaeus
TTTTTTTTTTTTTTTTTTTTTTTTTTTTTGCTTTCAATTTGCCTGGTAAATATTCCTCCATCCCTTTATTTTGAGCCTATGTGTTTCTTTACACGGGAGATGGGTCTCCTGAATACAGCACACCAATGGGTCTTGACTCTGTATCACATTTGCCAGTCTGTGTCTTTTAATTGGGGCATTTAGCCCATTTATGTTTAAGGTTAATATTGTTATGTGTGAATTTGATCCTTTCATTATGATGCTAGCTGGTTATTTTGCTCATTCATTGATGCCCTTTCTTCATGGTGTCAATGGTCTTAACAGTTTGGTATGTTTTTGCAGTGGCTGCTACTGGTTTTTCCTTTCCATATTTAGTGCTTCCCTCAGGAGCTCTTGTAAGGCAGGCCTGGTGGTGACAAAATCTCTCAGCATTTGCTTGTCCATAAAGGATTTTATTTCTCCTTTGCTTATGAAGCTTAGTTTGACTGGATACGAAATTCTGAGTTGAAAATTCTTTTATTTAAGAATGTTGAATATTGGCCCCCACTCTCTTCTGGCTTGTAGGGTTTCTGCAGAGAGATCTGCTGTTAGTTTGATGGGTAACCTCTGTGGGTAACCCAACATTTCTCTCTGGCTGCCCTTAATATTTTTTCCTTATTTCAACACTAGTAAATCTGATGATTATGTGTTTTGGGGTTGCTCTTCTAGAGGAGTATTTTTGTGGTGTTCTACGTATTTCCTGAATTTGGACGTCAGTCTGTGTGGCTAGGTTGGGGAAGTTCTCCTGGATAATATCCTGAAGAGTGTTTTCCAACTGAATCCATTCTCCCCATCACTTTCAGGTACACAAATCAAACACAGGTTTGGTTTTTTGACATATTCTCATATTTCTTGGAGGCTTTGTTCATTCCTTTTCATTCTTTTTTCTTTAATCTTCTTACTTTATTTCATTAAGTTGACCTTCAATCCTTGATATCCTTTCTTCATCTTGATCGATTCAGCTATTGATATTTGTGTATGCTTCATGAAGTTCTTGTGCTGTGTTTTTCAGTTTCATCGGGTCATTTATGTTGTTCTCTAAACGGGTTATTCTAGTTAGCAATTCCTCTAACCTTTTTTAAAGTTCTTAGCTTCCTTGCATTGGGTTAGAACATGAGGAGTTTAGTTCAGAAGAGTTTGTTATTACCCACCTTCTGAAGCTTACTTCTGTCAATTCATCAAACTCATTCTCCATCCAGTTTTGTTCCCTTGCTGGCAAGGAGTTGTTATCCTTTGAAGGAGAAGAGGTGTTCTGTTTTTCTGAATTTTCAGGCTTTTGTGCTGGTTTTTCCTCATCTTCATGGATTTATCTACCTTTGGTCTTTGATATTGGTGACCCTCGGATGGGGTCTCTGAGTGGGCATGCTTTTTGTTAATGTTGATGCTATTCCTTTCTGTTTGTTAGTTTTCCTTCTAATAGTCAGGCCCCTCTGCTGCAGGTCTGCTGGACTTTGCTGGAGGTCCACTCCAGACCCTGTTTGCCTGGGTATCACCAGAAGAGACTGCAGAACAGCCAAGATTGCTGCCTGTTCCTTCCTCTGGAAGCTTTGTCCTAGAGGAGCACCTGCCAGATGCCAGCCAGAGGTCTCCTCTATGAGATGTCTGTCCACCCCTGCTGGGAGGTGTCTCCCAGTCAGGAGGCATGGGGGTCAGGGACGAACTTGAGGAGGCGGTCTATCCATTAGCAGCTCTCGAGCACTGTGCTGGGAGATCCACTGCTCTCTTCAGAGCTGGTAGGCAGGAACGTTTAAGTCTGCTGAAGCTGCACCCACAGCCCCCCATTCCCCAAGGTGCTCTGTCCCAGGGAGACGGGAGTTTTATCTATAAGCCCACGACTGGTGCTGCTGCCTTTCTTTCAGAGATGCCCTGCCCAGAGAAGAGGAATCTAGAGAGGCAATCTGGCTACAACGGCTTTGCGAAACTGCAGTGAGCTCTGCCTAGTTCAAACTTCCCAGCAGCTTTGTTTATACCGTGAGGGGAAAACTGCCTTTCCAAGCCTCAGCAATGATGGATGCCCTTCCCTCCACCAAGCTTGAGCATCCCATGTCAACTTCAGACTGCTGTGCTGGAAGTGAGAATTTCAAGCCAGTGGATCTTAGCTTGCTGGGCTCAGTGGGGTTGGGATACACTGAGTTAGACCACATGGCTCCTGGGCTTCAGCCCCTTTTCCAGGGGCATGAACAGTTCTCTCACTGGTGTTCCAGGAACCACTGGGGTGTGAAAAAAAAAAATCCTGCAGTTAGCTGGGTGTCTGCCCTAATAGCCACCCAATTTTGTGCTTGAAACCCAGGGCTCTGGTGTTGTAGGCACCCAAGGGAATCTCCTGGTCTGCAGGTTGTGAAGACCATGGGAAAAGTGTAGTATTTGGGCCGGAATGCACTGTTCCTCATGGCACAGTCCCTCACAGCTTCCCTTAGCTTGGGGAGGGAGTTCCCTGACGTTTTGCCCTTCCCAGTGAGGCGACACCCCACCCTGCTTTGGCTCACCCTCCGTGGGCTGTACCCACTGTTTAACCAGTCCCAATGAGATCAGCCAGGTGCCTCAGTTGAAAATGCAGAAACCACTCACCTTCTGCATTGATCCCGCTGGGAGCTGCAGACCAGAGCTGTTCTTATTCAGTCATCTTGCCAGCTACCCCTTTATATTCTTATTAGTGTTCCACATGGAAAAAATCCATGAAATCAAAACTCCCTAGCATTGAACTCAAGACCTCCCTGGGATCTGCTCTCAAAAATACCTTTGGATTATATCTTTTCTATTTTTCTACCCAAAACTAACACTCCAGAAGAGGGCTATCAGTGCTTTTTATTTTTTTGCTATTCATTTGCCTCATATTTCCCAAAGGACAATTCCAAAGCTATGTAAAATCAATAGCATTAGGTGAGAGTCACTGCACCCTGAAACACAGTCTCCAGTGTAGGCATACCAATGCATGTTAATGAAAGCAAAGAAACTGGCCATGAATAATTTAAAGTTTCTAAACTGTCTGAACTTCTCAGGCCTAGGAGTCCTGTTTCAGATTTATAAACTCACCCATGACAGCCTTTATCAGAGCCCCTGCCCCTCCATGCAAAGCTGAATAGGCAGACAACAGTCACACTCCTTATACCAGACACTGAAACTGAAAAATGCCCCCAGATTCCTACAAATGAGACTAAAGTGCCCTCTAGACATGTTTTGGCCCTGAAGCAAATTCCCGTTTGGACGTCCTGCCATCTTCTCACTTCTACAGAGATTTAAGCCACCTGGAAAACGTTGATGTTTCACAAAGCAAAGGGACAGTGAGAACATCTACTACGTGTCTCTCAAGCAAAGGCAACGTCTCCGAGATCAAACCCTTCAGCTGTTCACTGAAAAATCTCCCGTTTTACACTAGCACTATCACTAAAAGCATGAGGTTTTGTTTCTCCCACAGACTGCTCACTCATCACAGTACACATGGCTGTCACATCATTAAGGTCCTTATCTCTACTCACCAGCATAACCAGAGTCAAACTTGAGAGAATACTGAAGGTGTTGAGTTGTCTGTGTCATTCATCAAAATGCCTGCTTGGGAAAAAGCAGCTCATTGCTGGAAAAAAATAATGCTTCAGTCTTCATATCTCTCTTTATACCTCTCTTCATACCTCTCTCTCCTCAGAGAGAGAATATCCAAAGCTGCCAAAATTCAGAAAGACTCTCTCCTTGATCTAATTCTAGTCAGGCTCCTCTAAACCCTTTAGACATCGACCTTGGTGTCCATCCTTGTCATGCCTGCATGACCCAGTTGTAGCAAAAATCCTATCAAGTCAGTTTAGTGAGAATCCTCACCCTTGATAACTGATTACAGTCCTCATCTTCACCATCCCCTAAGTGATGTCTAATCATCCGGGCCTGCCTTCAGCAAGAATCGTATCAAGTCAGTTTACCCAGAATTCTTCCCTACCCCTTG
>NW_012103476.1:7056779-7058444 GCF_000951045.1 Mandrillus leucophaeus
TTTCGTATTTGTTGGCCAGGCTGGTCTCAAACTCCTGACCTCAGGTGATCCACCTGCCTTGGCCTCCCAAAGTAGGGGACATTGTTCTTAAAAAGTTAAAGGATACAAAATTAAAAAGCTAGATAGGAGGAATAGGTTCTAATGTTCTAGACTACTATAGGATGATTATATTTAATAATAATAAACATTATAGTTTCAAATAACTGAAAGAAGGATATTGAATGTTCCTAATATGAAGCAATGATAAATGCTTGATGACAGATATGCTAATTACCCTGATCTAAGCACTATACATTATATGTATCAAAATATCAATATGTACCCCCAAACATGTACAGTTATTGTGTGTCAATTTTAAAAAGAAAAATAGTTTGGATGGATCCTCAAAATGTTCTATCTCATTCAGCTTCCACAAGTGACATGTATTAAAAGTTTTTGATTAAAAAGGAAACTTTTTATGAATTATGATTGTGACAAAGATTTGTTCCAGCTTTTGAATGTTCTCCTAGGCCTATCTGTGCACTTTCTTGTAAAACATGGTTTTAGCAAGAACCCTGCTAACTTTAGTAAGAACCCTCCATCCTTGACATCTAATCAGGTTCCTAACCCTCCACCACCCCCCAGATGATATCTGATCATCCTGGTCTATCTTCAGCAAGAATCTAATTAGTTCAGTTTGGCCAGAATCCTGCTTACTCCTGGTGTTATTTCTTAGCAATTTTCCATGCATGACCCCTACCTTCCACCGTGGCTATAAATTCCCTCTTGTCAGTACTGTATTTGGAATTAAGCCCAATCTTTCTCCCACTGCAAAATCCCACTGCAATGGTCCCTATATTATAATGGTCCTGGATAAACTTCCTGTTATTTAAAGTATGGTAGTACTTTAAAGTGTCATTGATTTTTTTTTCTTTAACCATTATTAGGGAAATACACCAAAATGTTAAAACTGGTTGTAGATATTTTTCTGCTTCTATGTACTATTCTTCATTTACCTGTTATCAAGAGTGAACATGTATAACTCTTAAGGAAGTTATAATTATACAATAAAATCCAACACCAAAAGGGGTGAGACAAGTGTTTATGGGGCAAAGAGTGTGATATGAGAAAGTCTGGATCTAAAAAAATTAACAATTAACAATGGTTTATTTTGACTAACTGGAATTATAAATAATTTTATTTTCTTTTTACTTTTCCAAATTTCTTTTTCTTTTCTTTCTTTCTTTTTTTTTTTTAAGAGTCTTGCTCTGTCTCCCAGGCTAGAGTGCAGTGGTACAATTTTGACTCACTGCAGCCTCCACCTCCCAGGTTCAAGCGATTCTCCTGCCTCAGTCTCCAGAGTAGCTGGGATTACAGGCACCTCCCACCACGTCCAGCTAATTTTTATATTTTTAGTCGAGACACAGTTTCACCATGTTGGCCAGGCTGGTCTCAAACTCCTCACCTCAAGTGATCTGCCCTCCTCAGCCTCCCAAAGTGCTGGGGTTACAGGCATGAGCCACCACGCCTGGCCTACTTTTCCAAATTTCTTAGAGAGAGGAGTTATTACCTGTATTATGGGGAAAAAAGCAAGTCCTTCAAACACTTCTGATTTTAAAATATATTTAAAATATAAAATAACGAACCTAGTGGAGACACTAACCTTGGATAGCTGAGACAGGTACT
>NW_012103476.1:7060939-7062858 GCF_000951045.1 Mandrillus leucophaeus
TTGGGAAATGAATGAGAGGCTGTTGGTTTCTACGCAAAATTCCTTGTGAATTAGGAAAGGCATTTCGTTTAAAAATTATATTCTATAATTTGGAAAGGATGCATTTATTTATTTATTTATTATTTTTATTTTATTTATTTATTTTACGAGATGGAGTTTGGTCTGTGGCCCAGGCTGGAGTGCAATGGCATGATCTCGGCTCACTGCAACCTCCACCTCCCAAGTTCAAGCTATTCTGCTTCAGCCTCCCAAGTAGCTGGGACTACAGGCGCACACCACCACTCCCGGCTAGTTTTTGTATTGTTAGTAGAGGTGGGGTTTCACCATGTTGGCCAGGCTGGTCTAGAACTCCTGACCTCAAATGATCCACCTGCCTCGGCCTCCCAAAGGGCTGGGATTACAGGTGTGAGCCACCGTGTACAGCCTGGAATGCATTTATTTTAAAATAAGTTTATTCAAAAGAAATATACTTATTTGAATCTGGGCTAAATATGATAGATGAAATGGTAATTTAGAATGTCCAAGCTCTTCTCAATAATGTAACAAATCTCTCTTACAGCACACATTAATATTATGACTTAAAGATCCTTTTTAAAATTCTAAAAAACAAAATAAGAAAGGAAGAAATTGAGGGGAAAAGGAAGAGAAGGAGAGGAAAAAGGCAGAAAAGAAGATGGGAGGGAGAGAAGGTAGGAGGACAGAAGGGAAATAGGAAGCAAGAAGAGAAAGGAAGTAGAGAAGGATAAAGAGAAAATGAGGTAAAAAAAACAGAGAAGAAAAGTAAGAAAGAAGAAAGGGAGAAAGGAGAGAAGGAAGGAAAGAAAGAGGTAGAGAGAAAAAGGAGGGAAAAAACATCTCAAATCACATTAATATAGTAAATGCAATGCTTTATTAATCATGTAGAAAATTACATCTATTAATCATTACTTTTCCATGTGTAATTAAAATATTAAATTATTTTGCTTGCATTAATCATGGTTAGTGAAAAGCTGCTAACACCACTTTTTCTTCAAATTTTTATTAATAAATATAGGGAAAATACAGAGTTATTCATAAAATTAAAGAAAAGCTTTTAAGATGAAGGATTATAATTTGAAAGTCTTTGTACCTGTGATTCTTCCAAAACAGCTGGAAGATGGGATCTTTGTTGCCCTCATCTTATTCTGGGTGTGCAATGATGAGGTTCTCTAGATTCTGAAGTCAAACTCTGGACTCTAGAGGGAATCTGGAATTTTCGGTGCTTGCTAATAAATAACATAAATACAGCTCACCCACTCAGTCTTATTTCTTAGCAACAGCAGAAAATGCATCTGGTATGTGCCTTGCCCTCAGTAGTTCCTCAATACTCCTCACATGTGAAAAAATACTGTTTTTTGTGTTTCGGAATATTGCCAGTGAACTACAGATAAGGCAGCGAGTGTAATGAAAACAAAAATAAAATAGAAGTATATAAATAACAAAAAAGAAACACAAATTACCATTTGTTTCTGCAAATCTTTGTATATTTTGGGGAAATCTATATTTGCAGGAATTTGGAGGAAAAGTCAACATGAAACAAAGGTTTTCCAGGTGTTCATTAGCGTGTCACAGGTAGGGTTCTCTGGAAGAAACATGGAGGTGGGGTTTGAGGTCACAGCCTACGAAGGGAAGGGAGGGGAAGAAGGATTATGCAGAAGCCACTCGGGGATGCCGGTGCCTCCAAGATGATCCATGTGCTTTGTTTCCTCCGAAAATAATACACTGGAAACACTTTGGGGCCTTTTTTTTTTTTTTAGGCGGAGTCTTGCTCTGTTACCCAGACAAGAGTGCAATGGCGCAATCTTGGCTCACCGCAACCTCCACCTCCTGGGTTCAAGCAGTTCCCCTGCCTCAGCCTGCCAAGTAGCAGTGATTACAGGCTCACACCACCATGCCTGGCT
>NW_012103476.1:7066208-7067221 GCF_000951045.1 Mandrillus leucophaeus
CTTCACCATCCCCTAAGTGATGTCTAATCATCCGGGCCTGCCTTCAGCAAGAATCGTATCAAGTCAGTTTACCCAGAATTCTTCCCTACCCCTTGTGATGGTTAATGTTGAGTGTCAACTTGATTGGATTGAAGTATGCAAAGTATTGTTCCTGGGTGTATCTGTGAGGATGTTACCAAAGGAGATTATCATTTGAGTCAGTGGACGGGGAGAGGCAGACCCACCCTCAGTCTGGTGGGCACCATCTAATCAGCTGCCAGTGCAGCTAGGATAAAGCAGGCAGAAGTTAGGACAGGACATGCTGAGTCTTCCCAGCCTTCATCTTTCTCCCATGCTGGTTGTTTCCTGCCCTCGAACATTGAACTCCAAGTTCTTCAGCTTTTGGACTCTTGCACTTACACCAGTGGTTTGCCAGGGGCTCTCAGGCTTTTGACTACAGACTGAAGGCTGCACTTCCGGCTTCCCTACTTTTGAGGTTTTGGGACTTGAACTGGTTTCCTTGCTTCTAAGCTTGCAGACAGCCTATTGCGGGACTTCTCCTTGTGATCGTCTCAGTCAATACTCCTAATAAACTTCCTTTCATATTAACATCTATCTTATTAGTTCTTTCCATCTCGAGAACCCTAATACAGCCCTTAAGTTTCCTCTTACTAAGTTTCCACCCATTGACTTTCACACTTCTGTTTGTCTATAAATCCCCCTCGTTTGCAGTATATTCAGAACTGAGCCCAGTTCTGTATTGAGGTCTCTTTCCCCCTGTTGCAATATCCTGAATATAATCTGCTTTCTCATGCTCTAACTTCTGTCCAGTTCTGATTGTCTTTGACATCGTCAACAAACCATTTCCCAGCACCTCCTGTTCAATCAATAAGGATTCACAGAGTTTATATACATCCTTGGGAAATGAATGAGAGGCTGTTGGTTTCTACGCAAAATTCCTTGTGAATTAGGAAAGGCATTTCGTTTAAAAATTATATTCTATAATTTGGAAAGGATGCATTTATTTATTTATT
>NW_012103476.1:7071311-7073718 GCF_000951045.1 Mandrillus leucophaeus
TATTTTTAGTCGAGACACAGTTTCACCATGTTGGCCAGGCTGGTCTCAAACTCCTCACCTCAAGTGATCTGCCCTCCTCAGCCTCCCAAAGTGCTGGGGTTACAGGCATGAGCCACCACGCCTGGCCTACTTTTCCAAATTTCTTAGAGAGAGGAGTTATTACCTGTATTATGGGGAAAAAAGCAAGTCCTTCAAACACTTCTGATTTTAAAATATATTTAAAATATAAAATAACGAACCTAGTGGAGACACTAACCTTGGATAGCTGAGACAGGTACTTCTCCGAGGAGAGAAAGAATTAAACAGTTGACATAGCTTTAAGCCTTCCTAAACTCAGGTTGCAATAGGAGCGGGACAGTTTGCTGAGAGGGACAGTGAACAGCAGTATTTGGAGTAGAGGAGCGGCCTCCAGTACAATGACTAGTTAGAGGTTCTTTCGGGGATTCTCAGGGTTTCTGAAAATGGAAATGCCTTTTCATCTGGAGCACTTTTGAAAGGGACCTCAATCTATCTTTCCTCCATGCAGGGGGCTTTCCAAGCACATCATATGAAAATTACAGCAAGTGGCATCTGTCCTGTTAACAGCCCTCTCCCCATGAGTCATTCAGGTGTTCATCACACCCACAGACCCTCCACTCACACCACCATCTCCCACCATCAAAAGTATTTGTACCAGTGTGACTAGAGGCCTGCTGGATTCTCTCCTCATCCACTGAGAGGAGGTCTCTTAAAAACCACGCCAAGCAGGGTGTGAACCATCCAACTCCAAGCAAAGCCTGCGCTGCCACAACTCTGCCTCACAGACTCATAGACTGTCACTGGTGGTCACAGAATTAGTCAACAGGAACTTGACTGTACTGGGGGAAGTTTTCCAGGCCTCATCTCATCTCTCAGTTCCAAAGAGCTAATCTGAGAAATAAATTAAACCTTTTACAGTATTGCTGCTGTAAAAGCAAAAGGAAAATCGTAAATGTTGTAGAAAGTACAATCTTGATGCCATTTAAAATGCCATACCTTTTCATGAGTCAATGCAATGCCTCGGTTATATTCTTCTCCTTTAAATCAAGTAGGTCACTTACCACTTAAAGAGATAATCTGAATATGAATACCTTCTACATTATAACACAGAAGAGATAGAGATTAAATGGATTATTTTTAAAACTTTAGAAACTTGGAATGAATAAATGGATTCCATAATATATATCTCTTTCAGAAAATTGCTTTACTTTAAAATCTCCAGTGAAAGATATTTGAAGCCCATCTTTGTTTTTACCTGTATTTGGAATTCCTGATTGATTTTTCAATGTAATCTTTTAAGAGTCTTATAATGTATTCCATTTTTTAAAAAATGAATGTTTCTTTTCTTTCTGAATTTAAGATATATAATCATCTTATAAGTATAAAATGTTCTAAAAAGGATTCCAATCTAATATCTGATTTTATGGAATTAATTTTTTTATTCTATACAAACAGAGTCTTAACTAATTTCAGGGAGAATGATCTGTTTGTAATTTAACCTTCAAATTAAAATCCAGCTAGCTACAAGCTTTTAGATGCCTGCCTCATGGAGAATGAGATATTTATGAGGGAAGGCTAATGGTTAAGTCCTAAAGTCTTTCCCTTGAACAAGGACAAAAGGTTTCTAATCATTGAAATGTTAAAAAATCATTAAGGAAGGTATTCACTGGACTAAGGCATAAGGGGTAAAGAGTGGCCTTTAATGAGATTTGAAGACTTGTTCTAGAATATATGTTTTGCCAGAATAAAACATGTATCTTCTGGTGGGATTTGGAAAGGTAGATACATACTGGGTTTATCCCCAGGCGTCAAAGTAGAGGAGAGGTGGGGAACAGTGCTCGATACAGGTGAGTGCCATAAAATGTTTATCGTTAACAGGTCAAAAGACAAGAAGAATGTATGAGGCAGCAAATGGGTATTACATCACTCTGAGTAACACCATGTATATTAGAGCTGAATATTCTAGGTACATTTATAGCCATTCTTGGTGTGAAAGATTTTTTAAAATTTATTTATTTAGGTATGGTTCATTGCCCGCTTAAACGTAAAGCAAATGTAATTTTTGGCAATCTATTTCCCTTGTTTAAATGTGTCACTGTTGATTTGCTGAGAGCCACTCACGACACAGATGAAAGGGCATACGGCCAGGCACAGAAAGACAGACACTGCATGATCTCACTGAAATGCAGAACTGAAAGAGTCAAACGTATGGAAGCAGAGATTAGAATGATGGTTACCCACGCTTGACGGCACAGGGGAGAATTGGGCGGAGGGGAGAATTGGGCGGAGGGGAGAATTGGGCAGAGGGGAGAATTGGGCAAAGGATACAGTATTTCAGTTACACAGAGGGAATAACTTCAAGACATCTACCATACAGCATGATGACTAG
>NW_012103476.1:7078243-7079868 GCF_000951045.1 Mandrillus leucophaeus
AGTGGAACTCAGTGCTGCCTCGTCACAATGGAACACAACACAAGCCAGTGCTCACTTAGCTGAATTCTGAAGGAAACACCAACCCCAGCCAGAGAGGAACGCTGTGCCCCAGTGGTAGGAGCTTGAGATCCAGCTAGCTCTACTACCAGCTGACTATAGGTGCCTGGGGCCCAGGATAAATTTAAAAGGTAATTAGGCCAAAAGGGCTTCACAAGGACTTTCCTGGTGCTGTGCTGAGCTTGAAGCCACTAGGCTTGATTTACCTACAACTCAGTGAAACACCAGCCGTGGTGGCTAAGGGATTGCTTGTGTCAACCCCTCCCCCAACTCCAGGCAGCGCAGCTTTCAGCTCCAGGAAAAACTTCTTCCACTTGCAGAAAGGAGAGAGAACAATACAGAGGACTTTGTCTGCAACTTGGGTACCAGCTCAGTCACAGTAAAATAAACCACAAAGCAGATTCTTAAAGCCCCTGATTCTAGGGCCTGACTCCTGGACAGCATTCTAAACCTACTTGGGCCAGATGGGAACCTGCTACTCTGAAGGTAAGGACCCAGTACTGGCAGGATTCACCACTTGCTGATCAATCACCCCTTGAGCCTTAAATAAACATCAGCTGTAGCCAGGCAGTAGTTGCCACAAGCTTTGGGTGAGACCCAGTACTGTGCTGGCCTCAGGTGTGACCCAGCATAGTCCCCGCTACGACGTCCAAGGGACTACTCACATCACCTCTCCCCCAGCTCCAGTCAGCCCAGCACAGAGGGAGAGACTCTTTCTGTTTGGGGAAAGTGAAGATTGATAATGACAGACTTTGCCTGGTAATCCAGGGAATTTTTCCAGATCTTATCCAAGCCCACCAAGGGCAGCACCTCTAGGAGTCTGTAAGAATTACTAAGGTACTGGGCTTGGGGCAACTCTAGTGTGGATATGGATGTAGGACCAGAGACTTAGATCGCAACACTCAATTCTCTTTGAATACATGAAAAGCCTTCTCAACAAGGACGAGTCCAAACAAGCCCAGAATGTGTTGATTAGATAAACCTTTGGTTCCCAAATATCGATGAACATGTGCAAGTATTTCCATAAAACACATGGAAGTTAAATAATATGGTCCTGAATGAACAGTGAGTTAATGAAAAAATTTACAAAGTAATTCTTAAAAATCTCTTAAATGAAAGTACCACATACCAAAACCTATGGAATACAGCAAAAGTAGTCGTAAGAGGAAAGTTTATAGCAAGAAGCACCTACATCAAGAAAGCAGAAAAACTTAACGTGCACCTAATGATGCGTCTTAAAGAACTGGAAAAACAAGAGCAAACTGAACCCAATATTAGTAGAAGAAAAGAAATAAGAAAGATTAGGGCAAATACAAATGAGATTAAAATTTTAAAAAATACAACAGATTAATGAAACAAAAAGTTGGTTTTTGGAAAACATAAAAAAATCAACAAACCTTGTGATGGTTAATACTGAGTGTCAACTTGATTGGATTGAAGGATGCAAAGTATTGATCCTGGGTGTGTGTGTGAGGGTGTTGCCAAAGGAGACTAACATTTGAGTCAGTGGACTGGGTAAGGCAGACCCCCCCTTTAATCTGAACGGGCACCATCTAATCAGCTGCCAG
>NW_012103476.1:7080953-7082795 GCF_000951045.1 Mandrillus leucophaeus
ACATCACTCTGAGTAACACCATGTATATTAGAGCTGAATATTCTAGGTACATTTATAGCCATTCTTGGTGTGAAAGATTTTTTAAAATTTATTTATTTAGGTATGGTTCATTGCCCGCTTAAACGTAAAGCAAATGTAATTTTTGGCAATCTATTTCCCTTGTTTAAATGTGTCACTGTTGATTTGCTGAGAGCCACTCACGACACAGATGAAAGGGCATACGGCCAGGCACAGAAAGACAGACACTGCATGATCTCACTGAAATGCAGAACTGAAAGAGTCAAACGTATGGAAGCAGAGATTAGAATGATGGTTACCCACGCTTGACGGCACAGGGGAGAATTGGGCGGAGGGGAGAATTGGGCGGAGGGGAGAATTGGGCAGAGGGGAGAATTGGGCAAAGGATACAGTATTTCAGTTACACAGAGGGAATAACTTCAAGACATCTACCATACAGCATGATGACTAGTTAAAAACAATGTACTGAATACTTAAAAATAGCAGAGAGTGGATTTTAAATTTTCTTACCGCAAAAAAGTTTAGTATCAGTATGCTAATTAGCTTGATTTAGCCATTCTACAATGCATACATATTTCAAAACATCATGTTTTATACCATAAATACAAATTTATTTTCAACTGAAAAACCAAATAGCATATGGGTTAACACAAATTATTATTTAAGGCGCTATATAATTGAAGCAGTTATTTCATCTAGGCTTGAGGTATTACTGTATTCTAAAACTGAATGGCTTCAAGTTCTAGAGCCACACACTGCAGGCTTAAAGTAAAAGTCTACATGGGGACCTTGAGTTTAACAGAAGAGCAGCAGATACAGCGGGCCTAAGGGTAAGATACAGACAGTGGGAGAGAATAAGCAGGCTGGGCCAAGGATTAGCTTTTATCCGTAACCTCTAATTACAACTGATTATCTGTGATGTGACCATAGAAGAATGAAAATTATTTGCAATGAGAATCAGGATGCATGAAGTTACACTTTATGTTCATATTTCTGTGTATAACATTAAATATATTTATTGCTCTTTTCTCCCACAAAAGGGGAAGTGACCCCCTTTTTAAGGACCTGCTTAAAAATATATAAAAATACAGGGCAACTTTCTTGGTGTAGGAATTGCTTTACAGTAGTTGAACAGAAGTGATGATTCCATCGGTAATTCTGCACATAGACAAGTTTGATATATCTATTGAGGACATATGTAAAGTAAAAAAAAAAAAAAAGAAAAAAAAAGTTCTCATATATTATAGTCCTCAAAAATGCTGGTAAATTTGAGAAAACTGAAATAAATTTGTACTTTCCTTGGGCTGGATTTATATCAGAACATTTAATATCAATTAAACAGACAAACTGTAAGTCGCAAGACAGCTGAATAGAACCCTCCAGCAATTATTCCCAAACAGGAGCACCAAATTGAAAAATTACTCATGCAAAAAAGCACTTTCATAAAAGCCAAAATCAGGTGAGCGGTCAAGGTACCTGATTTTGACATCATATCAAGGAAAGAGGCACCGATGGGGTTAGGCAAGGCAGGCCTGCCCTACATACACCACTCCTCCCTTCCCCTCCAGCAGCAGCAAGTGGAGAGAGAATCTGTGTGCCTGGGGGAGGGAGGACAGAGTGACTGTGGAACTTTGTAGTGGAACTCAGTGCTGCCTCGTCACAATGGAACACAACACAAGCCAGTGCTCACTTAGCTGAATTCTGAAGGAAACACCAACCCCAGCCAGAGAGGAACGCTGTGCCCCAGTGGTAGGAGCTTGAGATCCAGCTAGCTCTACTACCAGCTGACTATAGGTGCCTGGGGCCCAGGATAAATTTAAAAGG
>NW_012103476.1:7084255-7094509 GCF_000951045.1 Mandrillus leucophaeus
AAAAGACTAAACTGGCTTAGCCTCCCAGCCTACATCTTTCTCCTGTGCTGGATGCTTCTTACCCTCAAATATCAGACTCCAAGTTCTTCAGCTTTGGGATTCAGATTGGCTTCCTTGCAGATGGTCCATTGTGGGACCTCGTGATTGTGTGAGTTTCTTGATAAACTCCCCTTAGTTCTGTTCCTCTCGAGAGCTGTTAGTTCTGTTAGTTCTGTTCCTCTAGAGAACCCTGACTAATACAGATATTGGTACCAGTAGAGTGGGGCACTCCTGAAAAGATACCCAAAATTGTGGCAGTAACTTCGGGACTGGGAAACAGTCAAAGGTTGGAATGGTTTGGAGGGCTCAGAAGAAGATAGGAAAATGTGGGAATTTTTGGAACTTTCTAGAGACTTGCTGAATGTCTTTGCCCAAAATGCTAATAGTGATATGGACAATAATGTCCGTGTTGAGGTGGTCTCAGATGGAGATGAGAAACTTTTTGGGAACTTAAGCAAAGGTAACTCTTGTTATGTTTTAGCAAAGAGACTCACATCATTTTGCCCCTGCCCTAGAGATTTGTGGAACGTTGAACTTGAGATAAATGAGTTAGGGTATCTGGCAGAAGAAATTTCTAAGCAGCAAAGCATTCAAAAGGTGACTTGGGTGCTGTTACAGTTATTCAGTTTCATAAGGGAAGCAGAGCATAAAAGTTGAGAAAATTTGCAGCTTGACAATGCAATAGAAAAGAAAATCCCATTTTCTGAGAAGAAATTCAAGCCAGCTGCAGAAATTTGCATAAGTAACAAGCAGCTGAATGTTAGTCCCCAAGATAGTGTGGAAAATGTCTCCAGGGCATGTCAGAGGTCTTCACAGCAGCCCCTCCCATCACAGACCTGGAGGCCTAGGGGGAAAAAGTGGTTATGTGGACTGGACCCAGGGTCCCCCTGCTGTGTGCAGCCTAGGGACTTGCTGCCCTGGTTCCCAGCTGCTCCAGCTGTGGCTTAAAGGGGCCAATGTAGAGCTCAGGCTATGGCTTCAGAGCGTGCAAGCTGCAAGCCTTGGCAGCTTCCATGTGGTGTCGAGCCTGCCAGTGCACAGAAGTCAAGAACTGGGGTTTGGGAACCTCCGCCCAGATTCAGAAGATGTATGGAAATGCCTGGATGTCAGGCAGAAGTTTTCTGCAGAAGCAGGGCTCCTCATGGAGAACCTCTGCTAGGGCAGCGCAGAAGGAAAATGTGGGGTTGGATTTCCCACACAGTGTCCCTACTGGGGCATTGTCTAGTAAAGTTGTGAGAAGAGGGCCACTGTCCTCCAGACTCCAGAATAGGAGATCCAGTGACAGCTTACACCGTGTGCCTGGAAAAGCCACAGACACTCAACACCAGCCCATAAAAGCAGTCAGGAGGGAGGCTGTACCCGCAAAGCCACAGGAACAGAGCTGCCGAAGACCACAGTAACTCACCTCTTACATCAGCGTGACCCAGATGTGAGACATGGAGTCAAAGGAGATCATTTTGGAGTTTTAAGATTTGACTGCCCTGCTGGATTTCAGACTTGCATGGGGCCTATAGCCCCTTTGTTTTGGCCAGTTTCCCCCATTTGGAACAGGTATATTTACCCAATGCCTGTACCCCCATTTTACCTAGGAAGTAACTAACTTGCTTTTGATTTTACAAGTTTATAGGCTGAAGGGGCTTGCCTTGTCTCAGATGAGACTTTGGACTGTGGACTTTTGAGTTAATGTTGAAATGAGTTAAGAGTTTGGGGGATTTGGGGGACTGTTGGGAAGGCATGATTGATTTTGAAATGTGAGGACATGAAATTTGGCAGGGGACAAGGGTGGAATGATATGGTTTGGCTTTGTGTCCCCACCCAAATCTCATCTTAAATTGTATTCCCATAATTCCCACATGTTGTGAGAGGGTCCTGGTGGGAGAAAATTGAATCATGAGCCGGTTTCCCCTATACTGTTCTCATAATAGTGAATAAGTCTCACAAGATCTGACAGTTATATAAGGAGTTTCCACTTTTGCTTCATTCTCATTCTCTCTTTGCCTGCCACCATCCATGAAATACTTGACCTGCTCCTCCTTGCCTTCTGCCATGATTGTGAGGTCTCCCCAGCCATGTGGAACTGTGAGTCCATTAAACCTCTTTTTCTTCCCAGTCTTACATATGTTTTTATCAGCAGTGTGAAAATGGACTAATACAAACCTTTAGCCAGACTAAGGGAATAAAAAGGGAGAAAAGTCAAATAAATAAAATTGAGATGAAAAAGGAGACATTACAACTAAAACCACAGAAATTCAAAGAATCATTAGAGACTACTATGAGAAAATATATGCCAATAAATTTGAAAACCTAGAAAAAAATGGATATATTCCTAGATACATACAACCTACAAAGATTGAACCATGAAGAAATCCAAACTCTGAATAGACAAATAACAAGTAATGAGATCAAAGCTGTAATAAAAAGTCTCCAATCAAAGAAAAGCCCAGCACCTGAAGGATTCACTGCTGAATTCTACCAAACATTTGAAAAATTAATACCAATCCTACTCAATCTATTCCAAAAAAGTCAAGGAGGAGGGAATACTTCTAATACTATGAGGCCAGTATTACCCTGATACCCAAACCAGAGAAAGGCACGTCAAAAAAAGAAAACTGCAAGACAGCATCTCTGATGAATATTGTTGCAAAAATTCTCAACAAAATACTAGCAAACATTTTCAACAATACATTTAAAAGATCATTCATCATGACCAAGTGGAGTTCATCCCAAGGATTCAAGGATGGTTCGATACAAATCAACTGATATGATTCATCATATCAGCAGAACAAAGGACAAAAACTATATGATCATTTCAATTGATGCTGAAAAACCATTTGATAAAATTCGACATCCTTTCATGATTAGAAAAAAAAAAAACTTGGGATAGAAGGAACATATCTCAACATAATAAAAGTTATATAAGACAGACCCAAAGCTGTATCATACCGAATAGCGAAAAACTGAAAGCCTTTCCTCTAAGGTCTGGAAGACAACAAGGATGCCCACCACTGTTATTCAACATAGTAATGGAAGTCCCAGCTAGAGCAATCAGACCAGAGAAAAAAATAAAGGGCACCAACATTGGAAGGAAATAAGTCAAATGATTCATGTTTGCAAATTATGTGATCTTATATACAGAAAAACCAAAAACCCTAAAGACTCCACAGGAAAACTGTTAGACCTGATAAGCAAGTTCAGTAAAGTTTCGAGATACAAAGTTCAACATACAAAAATCAGTAGCATTTCTTTTTTTATATTTTTTTGAGACAGAGTCTCACTCTTGTTGCCCAGGCTGGAGGGCAATGGTGCAATCTCGGCTGACTACAACCTCCGCCTCCCAGGTTCAAGTGATTCTCTTGCCTCAGCCTCCCAAGTAGCTGGGATTAGAAGCATATGCCACCACACCTGGCTAATTTTATATTTTGAGTAAAGACACGGTTTCACCATGTTGGTCAGGCTGCTCTTAAACTCCTGACCTCAGGTGACCTGTCCACTGGCCTCCCAAAGTGCTAGGATTAGAGGTGTGGGCCACCAATCCCAGCCAAAAATCAGTAGCATTTTTATTTATCAACAATGAACAATCTGAATAAGGGATAAAGAAAATAATCTCATTTACAATAGTTACAAATAAAATAAAATACCTAGGAATTTACCAAAAAAGCAAGAGATCTCCACAATGAAAACTATAAAATATTGATTAAGGAAGTTGTCTATACTTCTTGGTGACTTTTAAAAATAATAATAAATGAAGAAATTGAAGAGGACACACAGAAAATGGAAAGATGCTCGTGCTCATGGATTGGAAGATTTGATATTGTTAAAATGCCCATACTACCCAAAGCTATCTATAGTTTAAATGCAGTCACTACCAAAATACCAATTATATTCTTCACGGCAAGAAAAAAATAATTCTAAAATTTATATGGAGCCATAATAGAGCCTGAATAGGCAAAGCTATCCTGAGCAAAAAGAACAAAACTGGAGAAATCATATTATCTAACTTCAAATTATACTAGAGAGCTATAGTAACCAAAACAGCATTGTACTTCCATAAAAACAGATCCATAGGTCAAGGGAGCCGAATAAGGACCCTAAAAATAAATCCATCCATTAACAGTGAACTCAATTTTGACGAAAGTACCAAGAACACGCATTGGGGAAAGCATAGTCTCTTTAATACATGGTGCTGAGCAAACTGGACAGCCACATGCAGAAGCATGAAACTAGACCTCTATTTCTCACCATATATAAAAATCAAATCAAAATGGATTAAAGACTTAAATCCAAGACCTGAAACTTTGAATCTACTAGAAAATTTCATGGAAATTCTCCAGCACATTGGTCTGAGCAAAGATTTCTTGAGTAAGGCCTCAAAAGCACAGAAAACCAAAACAAAAATAAATAAATAATAAATGATAATAGGTAAAACAAGTTAAAAAGCTTCTGTACAGCAAAGGATACACCAACAAAATGAAGAGACAACCTGTATAATGGGAGGAAATATTTGCAAACTACCCATCTGACAATTGATTAATAACCAGAATATATAAAGAGCTTAAACAACTTGATAGAAAAAAAATCAAATAATCTGATTTCAAAATGGGTGAAGAATCTAAAAGGACATTTCTCAAAAGAAGACATACAAATGACCAACAGATATTGAATAAAAGGTCAAATATCACTAATCATCAGACAAATGCAAGTCAAACCTGAAATGAGATATCATCTCACCTCAGTTAAAATGGCTTTTATATAGGCAATAACAAATGCTGGTAAGGATGTGGAAATAGGAGAAGCCTCACACACCGTTGGTGGAAGTGTAAATTAGTACAGCCACGGTGAAGAATAATCTGGAGGTTCCTTCCAAAACTAAAAAAGGAGTTACCATATGATGCGGCAATATCATTGCTTGGTATGCAGCCAAAAGAAAGGAAATCAGTATATTGAGGAGATAGCTGCATTCCCATGTTTACTGTAGCACTATTCAAAACAGGCAAGATTTGGAATCAACCTAAGTGCCATCAATGGATGAACGAATAAAGGAAATATGGTGTATATATATACAGTGGAATATTATTCACTCACAAAAACAAATGAGATTGTGTCATCTGTAACTACATGAATGGAACTGAAGGACATTTTGTCAAGTGAAATAAGCCAGGCATGAAAAGACAAATCCTTTATGTTCTCCCTCATATGTAGGACTGAAAATTAAAATGATTAATCTCATAGGAATATAGGGTATAATGATGGTTACTAGAGGCTGAGAAGGGTAGCAGGGAGGGAGGGTAAAGTGAGGTTAGTTAATGGGTGCAAAAATATAGTTACATAGAATGAATAAGAATTAGTATTTGATAGCACAACTGGGTGAATATAGTCAGCAATAACTTATTATGTATTTCAAAATAGCGAAGAGAATGAAATTGAGATGTTTCTAACACAAAGAAATGATAAATGCTTAAAGTGATGACTACCCCAATTGCCCTGACTTGATTATTACACATTGTAGGCCTATATCAAATCATCACATATGCCCCACTAATATGTACACCTACTGGGTACCCATAATAAGAAGACAGACTTCAATGTGATTCTACGGCAAGATAGTGCTCAAAAACTTTTATGAGTGCTTGAAATTTTGAGGAAAACCTGAAATAAATTCCAGAGCTGTGAGGTAACAACATACTTCTTCAAAGAGAAATTCTCAAGCTCCAAAAAACAGAAGTTTCAAAAACACCTCTTGACTTATAATATGATTTTTCATTGACTTCAATGTTTTATTATTTCAACAGGAAAGTTTTGAGTTGGTTAATTTTATGTGTCAACTTGACTGAGCTGTGATTTGCTCAGATATTTGATCAAACGTTATTCTGGGTATGTCTATGAGGGTATTTTTGGATAGCTTAACATTTAAATTGATAGACTGAGTAAAGCAGATTGCCCTAATAATGTGGATGGACCTCATGCAATCAGTTAAAGGCCTGAATAGAACGAAAATACAAAAAGACCAACCCTCCCTCTCATAGGAGGGACCTCCTTCTGCCTGACTGCCTTGAGCTAGAATATTAGTCTTGTTTTGCCTTCAGACTTGAACTAAAACATCAGCTTTTCCTGTGTCTCAAGCTTGCTGACTCCAGCTCTTTACATGAGCCAATTCCTTATAATAAGCCTCTTTATATCTTTAGATACATCTATATGTGTTTATCTATATGCTTACACACACACATGCATACATACACATCTTATTCTCTGGAGAGCACTGAGAAATACAAATTAGGACTCTCACAATCATCATGAGTATCTTAAGCATTTGCCCAGGTTAATTGCCCAGCCCAGGTGATCTAGTGCCTTGCCTTTAAGAATTTAATTTATTGCTTGAATGCATATATGAGTGTATGAATAAACAAACAGTCAAATGCACGAATAAATGAATGATTGATTATTAAAGTGGGTTCTCTAAATTGTATGATTCTTCGATCATTCATGACAGAATATGTTTCAAAAGGAAGTGCTCAAGTGACTAGCCTCTTTCCTGCATTTCTAGAAACTGCAGGCTGGCTATGCTGATGTGGACAAAATATCCAGCTAAAAACTGAGCAATGGAGACTATCGTTCAGATTGTTGGCCTCAATTAAGAATAGCCATTGTGTTTCCACAAAGGCAAAGCATGCACTTTATTAGGCAATTCACTACCTCTCTACTTTGTAGAGCACTGAGCTGACTTGCTACTGTCTTTTTACTCTTCTCTCCTGCAACAAACACTCAGCTCTTAAAATCTAAGAGGCTGAACTAAGCAATGGAAAACACACACAAATCTGAAACACCTATTCTTTCCTTCATACTAGAAACCTGAAAAAAATGGTACTGATTGCTTAAAAATAAAATTTAAATTGGTAGAAAAGCATACTCTTTTTGTTATAAATTCTATTAATATCTATATTAGTTACAAAGTATTAGACATAGCAATTTAGAAATAGAGATTTCTAAGCAATCAAAAAATGCTTACTCGTCTTTCTGTGCCTGGCTTATTTCACTTAACATAACGATCTCCAGTTCCATCCATGTTGTTGCAAAAGACAAGATCTCACTCTTTTTTTTGGCTGAATAGTACTCCATTGGGTATATGTACCACATTTTATCTATTCATCTGTTGATGATGCTGTAGATAATCTCTCATTGTAGTTTTTATTTGCATTTCTCTGGTGATCAATGATGTTGAGAACATTTTCATGTGCATGTTTGCCATTTGTACATTTTCTTTTGAGAAATGTCTATTCAAATGTTTTGCCTATTTTAAAAATCAGATTATTAGTTTTTTTCTGCAGAGTTGTTTGACCTCCTTATATATTCTAGTGATTTATCCTTTGTCAGAGGAATAGCTTGCAAATATTTTCTCCCATTCTTTGGTTGTCTCTTCACTTTGTTGATTGTATCCTTTGCTTTACAGAAGCTTTTTAACTTGATATGATCCCATTTGTCCATGTTTGCTTTGCTTGCCTGTGCTTGTGGGGTATTGCTCAAGAAATCTTTGCTCTAACAAATGTCCTGGAGATTTTCTACAAAGTTTTTTTTTTTTTTTTTTTTTTGAGACGGAGTCTAGCTCTGTCGCCCAGGCTGGAGTGCAGTGGCCGGATCTCAGCTCACTGCAAGCTCCGCCTCCCGGGTTTATGCCATTCTCCTGGCTCAGCCTCCCGGGTAGCTGGGACTACAGGCGCCCGCCACCTCGCCCGGCTAGTTTTTTGTATTTTTTAGTAGAGACAGGGTTTCACCATGTTAACCAGGATGGTCTTGATCTTCTGACCTTGTGATCCGCCCGTCTCGGCCTCCCAAAGTGCTGGGATTACACGCTTGAGCCACCGCGCCCAGCCCAAAGTCTTTTTTTTTTCAGATTTGTCAATTTATTGGCATATTGTTGCTCACAGAATCCATTAATTTTCTGCAGTATCAGTTGTAATGTCTACTTTTTCATTTCAAATTTTATTTATTTTAGTCTTCTTTTTTTTTTCTTAGTTTGGCTGAAGTTTTATCAGTTTTGTTTAACTTTTCAAAAAATTAACTGTTTTATTGATCTTTTGTATTTTTACTTTAATTTCATTTATTTTCTCCTTTAATCTTTATTATTTATTTTCTTCTAATTTTGGGTTTGGTTTTCATTTTTATATTGTTTATTTGAAGTTTTTATTCTTTTTAATGTAGGCACTTATAGCTATAAACTTCCCTCTTGCTACTGCTTTTTGCTATATCCCATAGGTTTTGGTATGTTGTATTCCTGTTATCATTTGTTTCAGGTAATTTTTGAATTTCCTTCATAATTTCTTCATCGACCCACTGGTCATTCAGGAGCATATTGTTTCATTTTTATGTATTTGTGTAGTTTCCTAAATTCCTCTTGTTACTAATTTCTAGTTGTATTCCATCGTGGTCAGAGAAGATGCCAGATATTATTTCAATTTTTAAATGTTTTAAGATTTGTTTTGTGACCTAAGATATATTCTATACTTGAGAATAATACATATGCTATAGAAAAGAATGTATATTCTGCAGCTGTTGGATAAAATGTTCTGTAAATATCTATTAGATCCATTTGGTCTGCAGTGCAGTTAAAGTCTGAAGTATCTGTTGCTTATCTGGCTAGAAGATCTGTTCAGTGCTGAAAGTGGGATATTGAAGTCTCCAGCTATTATTGTATCTCTCCTTAGCTTTAATATTTTCTTTATATATCTGGGTGCTCTTGTCTTGGGTACATATATATTTTAAATTGTTATATCCTTTTGCTGAATTGACCTCTTTATTGTTATATACTTCTTTGTATCTTCATACAGTTTTTGTCTCAAAATCTATTTTGTCTGATAGAAGTGGAGTGCCTCCTGCTCTTTTTTGGTTTCCATTGGCATGGAATATCTTTTACTGTGCCTTTATTTTCAGCCTATGTGTATTTTATAGGTGAATTGTGTTTCTTGTTGGCAACAGTTCAATGGGTCTTGCATTTTCAGCCATTCGGCCAGTCTATATCTTTTTTGAATAATTTAGTCCATTTACATTCAATGTTATTATTGATAATGTTATTATTTTCAGCCTATGCATATTTTTATAGGTCAATTATGTTTATTGTAGGCAACAAATTAATGGGTCTTGTATTTTCATCCATTCAGCCAATCTATATCGTTTGATTGGAAAATTTAGTCCATTTACATTCAATGTATTATTGATAAGTAAAGACTTACTCCTGCCATTTTGTTATTTTCTGGTTGTTTTGTGGTCTTCTCTTCCTTCTCTCTCTCATTCCTGTCTTCCTCTAGTGAAGATAATTTTCTCTGAGGATATGATTTAGTTTCTTGTTTTTTATGTTTTGTGAAACCATTGTATGTTTTTCTGGTTGAGGTTTTCATGAGGCTTGTAAATACTATCTTAAACCCATTATTTTAACCTGCTAACAAGTTCACACTGTTTGCATAAATAAACAAGTAAAAAGAAAACTAATAAAAGCTCAACTTAACTTTGTCCCACTGCTTAACTTTTTGTTGTTTCCATTTATATCTTATGGTGCTCACTATTTCTTGAAAAGATTTTGTAGTTTTTATTTTTGATTGGTTCATTGTTTAGTCTCTTTTTAAATTATACTTTAAGTTCTGGGGTACATGTGCAGGATATGCGTGTTTGTTACATAGGTATATACTTGCCATGGCAGTTTGCTGCACCCATTAACCCATCATCTACATTAGGTATTTCTCCTAATATTATCCTTCCCCTACCCAACCTCCCACCGACAGGCCCCGGTGTGTGATGTTCCCCTCCCTGTTTCCATGTGTTCTCATTGTACAACTCCCACTTATGAGTCAGAACATGTGGTGTTTGGTTTTCTGTTCTTGTGTTAGTTTTGCTGAGAATGATGGTTTCCAGCTTCATCCATGTCCTTGAAAACATGAACTCATTCTTTTTAGGTTAGTTCAACATATGCAAATCAATAAACGTAATTCATCACATAAACAGAACTAATGACAAAAACCACATGATTATCTCAATAGATGCAGAAAAGGCCTTCAATAAAATTCAACACTCCTTCATGCTAAAAACTCTCAATAAACGAAGTATTCATGGAACGTATCTCAAAATAATAAGAACTATTTATGACAAACCCACAGCCAATATCATACTGAATGGGCAAAAACTGGAAGCATTCCCTTTGAAAACCTGCACAAGACAAGGTTGCCCTCTCTC
>NW_012103476.1:7094659-7125304 GCF_000951045.1 Mandrillus leucophaeus
AAAATCAATGTGCAAAAATCACAAGCATTTCTCTACACCAATAACAGACAGACAGAGAGCCAAATCATGAGTGAACTCCCATTCACAACTGCTACAAATAGAATAAAACACCTAGGAATACAACTTAGAAGCAATGTGAAGTACGTCTTTAAGGAGAACTACAAACCACTGCTCAAGGAAATAAGAGAGGACACAAACAAATGGAAAAATATTTCATGCTCATGGATAGGAAGAAACAATATCGTGAAAATGGCCATACTGCCCAAAGTAATTTATAGATTCAATGCTACCCCCATCAAGCTACCTTTCTTCACAGAATAGGAAAAAAACTACTTTAAACTTCATTGTTCAGTCTTTCTACTTAGGATAAGAGTAGTTTATACACCACAGTTACAGTGTCATAATAGCCTGGGTTTTTCTGAGTACTTACTATTACCAGTAAGTTTTGTACCTTAAGGTGATTACTTGTTGCTCATTAATGTCCTTTTGTTCTCATTGAAGTACCCTTTTTAGCATTTCTTGTCGGATGAGTCTGGTATTAATGAAACCCCTCAGTTTTTGTTTGTCTGGGAAAGTCTTTATTTCTCTTTCATGTTTGAAGGATATTTTTACTAGATATACTAACATAGGGTAAAAGTTATTTTCCTTAAGCACTTTAAACATGTCATAACACTCTTCCTTTCAGGGCAGCAAGGTCTCTCAGGCCCTGGATGGGTCCAGAAGTACAGTCTAGGAGTCAAAGACTAGAGTCAAAAAACACAGAAGTCTACAGGTAGAAGTCTACCTGATATTCTGTTGTGACTGAGTGGACACTCAAACCACAAGATGCGGTCCTTCCCACTTTTCCCTCCCCTTTGGAAAGGCAGAGGAGCCTCACTCTGTAGCAACCATCACCATCACTGCTGACCACAAGGAGTACTGCCAGACTACCACTGATGTTCCCTTAAGGTCCAAGGTCTCTTAAATCAGCTTGCAGCAAATGCTGCATGGCCTGAGTGTCACACTTCAGGGCAGTAGGCTCCCCTCTGGCTCAAGGCAGGTCCAGAAATGCCATTTAAGAGTCCAGTCCTGGAATCGGGGACCCCAAGAACCTGCTTGGTGCTCTACCCTGCTGTGGTGGTATAAGTACCTGAAGCCAGCAAGTCTCAGACGTTCACCAAGTCCCTTGATTTAGAATCTGGGTATCACTGCTGATTATTCAGAGCCCAAGGGCTCTCCAGTTAGCAGGAGATACATGCTGCCAGGACTGGGTCCTTCCTTTCAAGGCAGCAGCTTCCCTTCTGGCCCAAGGTGTGTCTAGAAATGTCTTCTGGGAGCTAGGGCCTGGAACAGGGGCTTCTTAACTCTGACTGTGCCCTATCCTGCGTAACTGAGCTGGTATCCAAGATGAAAGACAAAGTCCTCTTCACTCTTCCCTCTCCTCTCCTCAAGCAGAAGGAAGGGGTGTCTTTTGGAGCTGTGAGTTGTGCCACCTCTGGGCTAGAGGAGGAGTAATGCCAGCACTCCTTTGGTTGCCCCAGCTGGTGTCTCAGTATGTCACATGCCCCCCATGATCCACCGTCTCTGGCCATAGTTTAGCCCTAGGACTTGCCTATGAGTCACAGTCCTTAAGGTCTAGACTCCTTTTCAAGTTTGCTTATGGACTGAGAGCACTTTGGCCCTTGGTGGGAGGTTTGCAGGCACTCCAGTTTGGGATCGGCACTTTGTAATCAAATTAAAATGCATTAAAGTCTTAAATGTAAGACCTCAAACTATGAAACTAATAAAAGGAAACATTGAGAATCTCTCCAGGACATTGGCCAGGGCAAACATTTCATGAGCAATACCCCATAATACAAGCAACCAAAGCAAACATGGACAAATGGGATCGCATCAAGTTAAAAAGCTGCTGTAAAGCAAGGATACAATCAACAGAGTGAAGAGACAACCCAAAGAATGGGAGAAAATATTTGGAAGCTATTCCTCTGACAAGGGATTAATCACTAGAATATATAAGGAGCTCAAACAACTCTGCAGAAAAGAAATCAATAATCTGATTTTTAAAATAGGCAAAATATTTAAATAGATATTTCTCAAAAGAAGACATACAAATGGCAAACATGCACATGAAAAGGTGCTCAACATCACCGATCACCAGAGAAATGCAAATAAAAACTACAATGAGAGATTATCTCACCCCAATTCAAATGGCTTATATCCAAAAGACAGGCAATAACAAATGCTGGCTAAGATGTGGAGAAAAGGGAATCCTTGCACACTGTTAGTGGAAATGTAAATTAGTATAGTCACTATGGAGAACTGTTTGGAGGTTTCACAAAAAACTAAAAAAATTGAGCTACTACGTACTCCAACAATCCCACTGCTGGGTATATACCTAAAAGAAAGAAAATCAGTACACCAAAGAGATATCTGCACTTCTATATTTGTTGCAGCACTGTTTACAATACCTAAATTTGGAAGCAACCTGAGTGTCCATCAACAGATGAATAAAGCAAATGTGGTACATATACACAATGGAGTACTATTCAGCCATAAAAAAGAATGAGATCCAGTCATTTGCAACAATGTGGATGGAACTGGAGATCATTATGTTAAGTGAAATTAGCCAGGTCCAGAAAGACAAACATCACATGTTCTCACTTATTTGTGGGATCTAATAATCAAATCAATTGAACTCATGGACATAGAGAGTAGAAGGATGGTTTACCAGAGGATAGAAATGGTAGTGAGGGATTGGGGGGAAAGGTGGGGGTGGTTAATGGGTACAAAAAATTTAGAAAGAATGAATAAGACCTACTATTTGACAGGACAGTAGGGAGACTATAGTCAATGATAACTTAATTATATATTTTAAATTAATTTAAATAATGTAATTGGATTGTTTGTAACTCAAAGTATAAACACTTGAGGGGATGAATACCCCGATTCTCCATGATGTGCTTATTTCACATTGAATGCCTGTATCAAAACATCTTGTGGACCTCATAAATACATAAGCCTACTATGTACCCACAAAATGTTGAGGAGGATGTGAAACATCCTTATACACTGTTGGTGATATTGTAAGTTAGCACAGCTGTTTTGGAAAACAATATGGAGGTTCCTCAAAAAAACTAAAAATAAAATTACCATATCATCTAGCAAACCCACTTTATATGTATATGCCTTTTTAAAAAAAATAAAATTGTTATTTGTGACAACATGGATGAACCTAAAGGACATTATGTTACGTGAAATAAGCCAGTTACAGGGAAGCAAATACCATATGATCTCCCTCATGTGGAATCTCAGATAGTTGAACTCATAGAAGCAGAGAGTAGGATGGTGGTTTTACAGACAGGGGATGGAGGGATGGTGTGGATGGAGAGTTAATGGGTACAATGTTTCAGTTATACAGGAGGAATCAGTTCTGGTGTTCTATTGCACAGTATGGTAACTATAGTTAATATTAATAACTTAATATTAATATTAAGGTATTGTAGAGTTCACAAAGCTAGAAAAGAGGATTCTCATTACAAGGAAATGATAAATACTTGTGATTGATACGCTAATTATCCTGATGTGATCATTCCACTATGTATGCATGTAATATCACATTGTATCCCATAAATATATACAATTATTATCAATTTAAAATAATATAAACCTAAAAAGAAAAAGAAATTTAAAATAAATAAAATAACATGGTAAGACCTGTATTTAAAGTTCTGGTCCAAAAATAGCAATGATTTTGATCATTACAGATGTTACTACAAACATTCAAACTGATACCTACTGAGAAGCACTCTAGGCTAAGCAGTTTGGAAATTCTACATCCCCTGGAATGCTTCAGTGCTTCTGATGAAAGCCCTGACATCTGGGATTCCTGTTGTGAGGTCCTAGGTGAATAGTCCTAACTGCAAGACTAATACTGGACGCACTCAAAGACAGAGTTCATAAGGTCACCCTCACTTTTCCACATCAGGTGGAAACAGAAAAATGAAATTATTACCTTTCAAAATATTTGTCTGCTTGAATTATTTCACTTTTACCCCTAATTGTAACACCAACTATAATTTATTTGCTCCAGAGACAAAATCAGGTCTTCACATATCCTTGAGGCAACTCTCTGTGTTGTATGCACACGCGTGCGCGCGCGCGCGCACACACACACACACACACACATTCATTCTTTGCTCAACCTTTTCATTATTTTATTGTCTAACTCTTTCATTATTTCATTGCTCTCCAACTTGAGGACACTTTCAAGACTGTCAAGCAGTTACTGACTTCTGAGTCTTTATCATCAAAGCAAATGAAATAAATGACAGTTTCCTGCCCCGACACTTCACCATATGGTATTGATGCAGTGACTAGCCACAAAATGCCAGATGGCCCCAAGATATCAGTAATTCAAGAGTAACATCATACCCACTCAGAATATATGCATAACTCCTCCCAAAGGGTAGTATTACTCTTAATTATAAACTCCTCTATCCAGTACTGAAGATTTATGTCCAAAGCCTAGGACATATTTGTCTAAATATTTGGACATTTAGAAAAGAAATATCAAATACTCATGTCATATTGTGTTGTGTCATTGAAAATGCTTGTGTTAGAACATATCCCACAGGTGTCTCTGGGGGATGCTAAATTATCTTAAGGCTAGTGTGGAGAGGATATCCAGTAGAGAAACTCCCTGGAGAATAAAAGCCCTTATAGATAGAAAATCTCCTTCCAAATGGAACTCATTCATGTTCATTTTACACAGCTAGATCAGGAATGTATTTCTATGAAGGCACTAACTGAAAGTGGAAATCTACCAAACTGTTAATTGATTTTTATACTGAATAAAATTATGGTAAAACATAACTATTTTTATTACAATAATTAGGAGCAGTACAGGTCATGACAAAAAATATTACAAATTTCAGATCACTTCATAGCATGAAGTTATTTTAAATGCTTATACTCTTATAAACACTTAAGTTAATTTTAATTTAAAAATGGTCATTTTTAATGTTTGATATGGCCAACATTCCTAATTCAGCACAACAAAATGATGGAAAACAATTGGGTCACACTGCATATGTCCCACCAAAAAAAAATTAAAAAAAAAAAGCACAATGTACAAAATGTGCATGTTTCTGTTGACAGTATATGAAAATAGTTAACATACATGTTACAGGTAAACATGACATATTAAGAAATAGCACTAGTAAAAAATTGGCATGCAAAAGAAAATGCAAAAAAAAAAATTCAATATGACAACACAAGACAGTAGAATTGGTAACTTTTGGATAAAATATTTACAATGAATAAAATATTAACATAGTATATGCTATACAACTTTGCACAAACCTTCCAAAGTGATTTTATGTCATTGGGAAGAGACCAAGAAACCTTGGACAAGAATCATTATTGATTCTCCAGGAATATTTCAGGGGAAAAAAGTCTGGGTTGAAGTAATCTCCTTTGTAAGATGAACTGCAAGACCCATACCACCATATTAAAATGTTGCCACTACCATCTCAGAATTGTGATTGCCAGACACTAACATTTCTGCCAACTAATCTAAATTTTCATTAGTTGAGCTAAAGGAATTTGTACAGAAATTTTTTTTTCCAAGACATGAAAATGAAGAATTCAAATGAATAAAAATGTCCTGAGGTGCATTGCAGGAGGAAAATGGCCAAAGTGAAATGACCGATATAGGGCCTTTAAAAATTTACCATTGTATCGCAAGTTGTACAGTAATGCAATATATTGTCATTGTCACCAAATGTTGAATTATAAATTATTTTTCCCTAAAGTTCCCACTTTCCCTTTCCTATCTCTTCAGCCAATTCAGGCAAATAGTCCATTCTGAGTTCTTTCCTGAGGATGCAGATGTGACAGGTAGGGTGCAAAAGAAAAACTTCCCCTAAGCCTCTGATTTATATGTTTCCAAAAATCTTAAAGCTAAAAGGGGATTATTTTAAGGGGCAAAAATGAATTTGGGAGGAAACTATCAAGATGTGAACAGGAAGGGATTTTCCCAGAGGACTAAAAACATAGGGAATAGCAGAAGAAAAACAAATTAAGGTGGTTTAGAGACAGAACATTGACTCTACTCTCCAAATTAGAATTTCAGTAAAGGGGCAAGATGCCAATTTAGTATTAAAGCCAGAGAATAAATTTGGATATCTGCCCCTCTTCTAAGATAATAAACCCAGAGAAGTGATAAAGCCCCACATTCCACATCAAGGCAAATGGAGTCATAGATAAGTCCCAGAATAAATCCTTTGCCAGAGAATAGCATGGAAGAGATGGAATGATACCCCAGTTTTCAAGCCTAGCATGAAAATAGCAGAGTGACCCATCAGACCTGAAGTCCAAGGTAGACAAGAATGAGAATTGTCTCGACAGTTTACTGCATGGATTGGTGAGCAAGGACCAAGTGGCACCATGGATTGGTCAGCAGATATCTGTGTGGACAGATGGCTCAAGGACAAGATGAGTCATGCAATGCCTTGCAATTACATAAGTCTCCCTTGAACTTAAACACAGCCCAGGGAAAAGAGAAAGAGTTTTGGTGTCTGATATCCTGGAGAAATGGAGGATTCAAAGAAAAATTCCATTGATACATAGAAAAATAATGTTTCTTACACACCTGATTTAGTTTGGACTGAGATTTGTACCTCTTATGACAGAAAATATAATTAACATTTATATCATGAATTACAGGATACGGGTTAGCTTCCACATATCTGATTCCCAGATTTTCCTAATATGAACACAGTTAAACTTTCCTACATGACATGTGGACCCAACTTGCCATCATCTTCCCTCACATATGTTCTGTAGCTTCATATGTTTTGTTCACAGTGTGCATTCACTTCTCTTTTATTCCTGCTTCTCAGAACAACTATTCTGTACAAAGCATGACAGCATAAAAGCCTCTCTGTTCTTCAAGGCCTGTGTTCTATTAAGTCTTTTATATGAACTATCATTTACTGTACATCAACCTTACCAGGAACTTTACAAGAACTATCCCTTCTTCACAAACATAAAAACATTCAAACTCAGCATCATAATCCCCTTTTTACAGACAGAAAGCATGGGCTTGGAAAGGCTAAGTAACTCCCTTACTTGGGTAAGGCAGGCAAGCTGCAAAATCTTTTCTATTTCTAAACTTCCAGCCCAAGTTGATTTTTAGATGGTAACCTTTGTATTGTCCATTCTACCCAAGTGTCCCCATAATACATACTAATACATAATATTAATTTTCCTTACTTTTTAAAAAATCATACAACTAGGCTCTTGTCTTGGTCATTACTTGTATATTAAATTTGCCTTTCAAGCCAAATTGGAAATAATCAAAATTCACAGATGAGGCATCATTTAGGAAAAACTCTTTTGCTCTATTTTTAACTTTTTGCAAAATAGTATTGCCCTTCCAGAAATATTTCAGCTTGCCATGGTCTCAAGTGGGAATTGAACAACGAAAACACATGGACACAGGGAGGGGAACATCACACACAGGGGCCTGTCGTGGGGGTGGGGGCCTAGGGGAGGGAGACCATTAGGAGAAATACCTAATGTAGGTGACGGGGTTGATGGGTGCCGCAAACCACCATGGCACCTATATACCTATGTAACAAAACTGCACCTTCTGCCCATGTACCCCAGAACTTAAAGTATAATAATAAAAAAAGATATGTTTTATTCCTCTTTTCTTCTAGATGCTTACACTATCTGTCTTCTTGCCCCGACAATTAAGATTCTTAAGAGTGATTGCGTTCCCTATAATCTCTAGCTTGCCTCCTATTCACTCCCCATCCTGCTGCAATCTGGTTTTCTCTCACTAAGCCACTAAGGGCTCTTTGTGATGTTGCCAGTGAGCTTATTGCTGTTAAACCCACTGGACATTGATTGGTCTTTATCTAATTGATTATTGTGACATAAAAATATAACTAAGGAGGAAGAAGAGAGATTATCTGCCTTGAGCACTTTTTCCATAAGTGAAACATTTAAAGCTTTATTATTGAGGTAATATGTTCACATAACCAAGATAGTTGTCAACACCATGGTGCAAGGAAATAAAAGGGAACAGTGTAAAAGCTAAAATAGCACGACCCAGAAAGAAGAGAGTGGAGGTGTTACTCCTTTTTGAACAGTGAGTTCCCCATTACCTAATAGTGGCCATGCAGGACCTGCTGCATTGATAGAGGAACTTGGAATCCTCTTCTTAAACACTGTCTCTCCCTTGGCTCTCAAGACACCTCTCAGCCCCATGTCTTCCCTATGTACCATTTCCATTGCCTGGACCTCTGTGATCCCAGAAAATTTCTATTAGAAATCCCTCTAATTTCTACTCATGTTTCAAGTCTTCACTTCATATCTCCTCATCATAGAGGGCTTCCATGATTCTCTAGGATTAAATTCCCCTTGCTTTAGACAACTTTACAACCTCTTTTACAATGCTCATCACAGTTGTTATCACTTATTGAATGTCTGTCTTGGCTGACTGTGATCTTCAGGAAGACAGATGGAGATCATCTTTCATGTTCACTGATATAGCCCCAGGGTCTAATAGAGGCAAATTATAAATGCTTGATAATTGTTCCCTGAATTGTTGAACTGAATTGTACTGAATTGAAATTTTCTTAAATCAATATTTCTATCACAGTTTAGAAGGTGCATTTGTAATACAGGGAGTGTCTTGGTCAGTTTGGGCTGCTGTAACAAAATACCATAGGCTAGTACTTAAACAACAAACACTCTTGAGGCTGGAAGTCTGAGATCAGGGTCCAATCATAGTGGGGTTCTAACAAAGATCCTCTTCTGGGTTGCAGACTTCCAACTCCTCATTGTATCTTCACATGGTGGAAAGAGAGCAAGTAGCTCTCTGTCCTCGTCTTATAAGGACACTAATCCCATTCGTAAGGGCTCCATCCTCATGACCTAATTACCTCCCAAAGACTCCACCTTCAAATACCATCTGTGTTAGGCCATTCTTGCATTGCTATAAAGAAATGCCTGAGACTGGATACCTTCTAAGGAACAGAGGGTTAACTGGCTTGGAGTTCTACACACTGTACAGGAAGCATGGCCCTGGCATCTGCTGGGCTTCTGGGGAAGCTTCAGGGACTTTTTACTCATGGCAGGAGGCAAAGTGGGAGCGGGCCTCTCATATGGCCAGAGCAGAAGCAAGAGTAACAGTGGGGAGTGGGGGAAGGTGCTGCACACTTGTAAACCACCAGATCTCATGTGAACTCAGTGTGAGGGCTCACTTATCACCAAGGCGATGGCCCAAGACATTCCTGAGGGATCCACCCCATGACCCAAACACCTCTACCAGGCCCCACCTGACCCCATGTAATTGGGAATTCTATTTCAGTATGAGATTTGGGTGGGGATAAATATCCAAACTATATCACCATCACATTGTGGGTTAGATTTTAAAATACAAATGTTAGACACAAACATTCTATCTATAACAGGGAACATTGAAAGAAGGAGATTATTATGATGGTAAATGTCTACAAGTGCTGTCAATAATGAATATTCTACTGAAGAAATCTTACAGAAGAAAAAGGCATTTAAAGTCTGTCATATGTGTTTATTAAAGGGTGAAAAAATTCTGTTAGATAGGAGGAATAAGCTTTAGTGATCTACTGCACAGTACAGTGATTATAAAAAACAATAAAAGAGTAGATTTTAAAGTTCTCACCAAAAAAACCACAAGTATGTGAGGTGATAAATTTGTTAATTAGTTTGATTTAATCATTCCACAATGTAAACAAGTATCAAAACATCACATCAAGACCCCATAAATATATAATATATACCAATTATTTATATTGTTAATTAAAAATAAAATTAAAAAACATTTTAAAGACTGCATAGAGACAATTGAAGAACTTTTTTTTAAAGCCTATACATTAGAGAATGGTATTATATCAATTTTAAATGTCTTGAGTGTGATCATTGTATTGTGGATATGAGAAGAATCTTCTTGTTCTTCTGAGATACTCACTTAAGTATGTAGGAGTGAAGTGTCATGGAGTATGTAAAGCTAAAGCAACTAATTCTCAAATAACTGAATTTAAAACATGTACATGTGTAAAATAGTAAATAAAGCCCATGATACAGAAGAGATATTGGAAGAGATTTGCTGCATAAGACAGAACTAGAACATAGAGGAAAAATTCAGCTCAATATAAGGAATGATTTTAACAATCAGAAGCTAACAAAAAAGTTGCATCCATTAAAATGAGAGCAGTTCCCCCACCCACCTCTGCTCTAGTGGAGACAAGCATAATCTTGAGAAGGTATTGTCTCACTGAACAGGCAGTCGTAGAGTATGAACCCTGTAGTCTTTCCACAAGGTTAGATATCCTTCATAAGTGAAGGAATAGTAGAAACTCATATTCACCCTTCTTTCCCTTAAGCTATCCCAAGCATAAAGAGAAAGGTTGCACAGAGAAAAGTTGAACACGAACTCCTTAGAAAAGAAATGTGTTTAACACACACACACTGTTGTCATGTTTTTTTGTTCTAATAGAGAATAAGCTTGTCTTATGTTCATTGTGTTTTCAGTTAAGGTTCATTTGGTTGGTTGATTGGTTTATGTGTTTTTTTATTATCTATGGATGTATAATCCATGCAAGCAACTTAGCATACTTTGCACTTTCTTCTGAATTCTCTAACCCAAATTTGTACTTCAACTAGGAACAATTGCTCAACAAATATGAACATGTGCTTGCTTATTGTTTGGTGAATAACCTTATTATTCAAAAATTCAATAAACATTTCTATGGATGTCCAAAGTTTCCAGTCAGTTCATATCCACTGAGACATGGCTGGTAGCAAAAACTAGCTTGTCAAACACTTTAGAAAGGGAAAATTAATTTTTAAACAAAATCATAAAGCCATAACATTAGTTTAACTGATATTAGGATTCTGGGGTTAAACACACTTTCTGCATTAGTAACCATTCTATTTTACTTTCTTTCTGTCTGGCCTTTCTTAATTCTCAGTACCAGGGGAAGAAACAGTAATTATTGTGAATACTGTAGCACTTGGAATTAAAAATAATTATACAAACAGTTTTCTAACAGCACAGAGACAGTATTTGAACTCAGATTTTTTTTCTGCATGTATTACTTCCAACATTATTTTGTCTTTCTCTACTATTCAGCAATATAACACACACACATATTTTTTTATGAAGAGAATCAAAACGTTTTAAGAAAAGTTATTTTTCTGTTTTTAGAAAAGTTTAAAAAGCCCACTTAAAAGGGGAAATTACTAAATGATAAATTTAAATTTGATATGAACATGCCAAATAATAGCATAATTATAATTATTTTCTCCCTTTTGACACTCATTCTTTAGACTACAGAGTATTTTTATTCAATTTTTCAATGTAGTACAGAGATAGACAAGACATTGGGAAATACATACAGAAAGTGAAAAGACACATATCTAACAATAAAGGGTAGAGAGACTGGAAGTGTGGGTTGGAATATGGTAGAAATCAGGGCAGAAGAAGGCACCACCCCTTCTACAGCCAGACACTTTGTGGTTCAGGGGTAGCCTAGATCAAGTAACCAGACAGTGAGAGTCTGGTCAGAGCCCTGTGAGCCTCTACAGCTCTGAAGATTGGTTAGATGAGTGGCACACTTCAAAGGCTCTAATCCCACTCTATCTTAAAGTTCTCTATTTTAAATACATCAGACACTCTCACTGCTGGGAAAACGAAGTAGACATATTTTTCCCTATTCCTCCTGCTCTTCTCCCAGCTACAAGTTAAAGAAAAAAAAAAAAGACACTAGGACATTGTATAAAAAACAGACATAAGAAGACTTTGAAATGTGGAAAGAAGAGGCTGCCTAGAGACCTCAGGACCCAAGGAAAGACATAGTAGTGAGTTTTCTGGGCTTCTGTTTCTTTGGGTTTTCTATACCTCATCTACCCCCAAGTCAGCAATCCAGAAACACCAATAGGTATAGGCAAAAAAAAAAAAAAAAAAAAAGCCCAAAGAAAGCTTGCTCTTAGTATCCAAAAAAGAGCATCCCAGAAAGAAAATTTTTAGAAAATAAGCATTCTACTCTAGCCAGGCACCACAGAAAATAACTGTATGCTCCCAAAGGCCAAGTTGGGTACCTAGTCTTTCACCTTTGCTAACTCTAATAAGGCACCCCAAGCCTCCCACCAGAGTGATATCAAAGAAGGCCCAGAGGGAAGCAGAGATTTTTTTTCTTTTTGAGACGGAGTCTCGCTCTGTCGCCCGGGCTGGAGTGCAGTGGCCGGATCTCAGCTCATTGCAAGCTCCGCCCCCTGGGTTCACGCCATTCTCCTGCCTCAGCCTCCCTAGCAGCTGGGACTACAGGCGCCCGCCACCTCACCCGGCTAGTTTTTTTGTATTTTTAGTAGAGATGGGGTTTCACCATGTCGGCCAAGATGGTCTTGATATCCTGACCTTGTGATCTGCCCGCCTCGGCCTCCCAAAGTGCTGGGATTACAAGCTTGAGCCACCGCGCCTGGCCAGAAGCAGAGATTTTTATGATGCCAGGCAATGAGAAGACCTCACCTGCATCCCTGAGGTGTTGGCAGGGAAGCTGGACTTCCAGCCTCACTCCTCCAGTCCCCACTAGCTTATCAACAGAGGTGGTCTACAGGAAACTTAGAACAAGCTCAGTGGTAAAAAAGGACATCCTTGTCTCATGGTGACAGTGGAGCCACTCCTGCCTCTCCATGCCAGGGTGATGTCACAGAGAGCCAGGGGAAGGCCTGAAGTCTCCTGACCATTCAGCAGTAATAAGAATAAGACTCTTCAGGAGTCAACAGAGGCTGACTTGGGAACCGGGACTTCAATACTTGTAGCCCCACCTGAAAATAAAGAGACAGTGCCTCTTTCACCCACCAAAGCATTACCAGAAGCCTGTTATACCAGATAAATAAGATCTAGAGTCTCATCATACCCTAAATGTCCAGGTTTCTATCAAAAATCACTTATACTAGGAACTGGGAAAATCTCAATATAAATGAGAAAAGATAATCAACAAACACCAACACCAAAATGACACAAAGGCCAGAAATACCTGACAATAATTTTAAAACAGCAATTATAAAAAAGCTTCAACAAACACTTATGAATGTGTTTGAGACAAAAGAAAAGCAGAAAGTCTCAGTGAAGAGATAGAAGACATAAAGAAGACCCAAATGGGAAATTTTAGAATTGAAAAATACTATACCTTAAAAAAAATTAATGGATAGTCTCAACAGCAGAATGGAGAGGAAAAAAGACTCAGTGAATTTGTAGACTAGAACTTTTCCAACTTGAACAACATAGAGCAAATCGACTGGGGAAAAAAACTGAACAGAGCCTCAGGGACCTATGGGACAATCACAAAATATCTAATATCTGTGTCACTGATTAGTCCCAGAAAAGAGGGAGAAAGAGATTGGGTCTAGAAAAAGTATTCAGAGAAAGAATCTGAAGATCTCAGCAACACTAGCTCCCTGCATTTCCCACGCCACATATCCTCAGAAGCTAGAGCCCGGCTTGCTGAATTTTAGAAAAGTCCTCATGATGCAGCAGTCCAACAGCAGTCAGTGCCACACCTTAAGCCTAACTCAAGAAAATAGATTTTGACCGGGCTCAATGGCTCACGCCTGTAATCCCAGCACTTTGGGAGGCTGAGGTGGGTGGATCAGTTGAGGTCAGGAGTTCGAGATCAGCCTGGCCAACATGGTGAAACCCCGTCTCTACTAAAAATATAAAAATTAGCCAAGTGTGGTGGCACATGCCTGTATTCCAGCTACTCAGGGGGCTGAGGCAGGAGAATCACTTGAACCCAGGAGGCGGATGTTGCAATGAGCCAAGATCGCGCCACTGCACTCTAGCCTGGGTGACAGAGTGAGACTCTGTCTCAAAAAAAAAAAAAGATTTTGATAAAGTGTGTATGAGTTTAAAACTACTTTTCTGACCCTAAAAATTTTCCAGTTCACCTTCTTTTATTCTGGTCCTTGACCATGATGCAAACCTGAGAAATTCACCAGAGACATAAAGGGGAGCTGTCAGTAGGACTGCACCCCAAATCAGGCAGTCTAGGCTGTGTTTGACTATGGAGGAGAAGGAGGCAGGTGGGGCCACTCTGACCTGCAGATTTTATATCCCGAGAAGGGGTGAAGAACCTGGCCGCCGTCCTGCTTCCTTTAACAAAGCCCCTGACAGAGCAGTCATGAGTAATGCTTCGACCTCAAGACCACCTAAGAATTTTATCTTTAAACAGCTAAAGAAGAGCTGTGATTTTCAAAGTTTCTGCCAATTCTTGGATTGTTAAATGTGCATTGCCAAACCGGCAGTTTGTTTGAGAGAACATTTTATTGGGACTTTGTTACAAAAGGCAATGTCTAGGGCAGAGTCTGGAATGAGAAGGTTGACACAAAGGAAGTTAAATAGCTAAATTGTTCCATTTAACAAATGATCAGTAAGTTCCACATGCAGTAATAATGTGTGTTGTAAAAAGGTTTTGTCTGAAATGGGTGGGAGGTGAATTTAAGGACTTGAAGAAAAGGGAAAAAAAGACTGTGGCATGAGAGAGCATACCCACAAAAATAGTAGCAGGCCAGGAGCCAAAAAAAAAAAAAAGCATAAAAAATGTGAGTCTCCTATTGCAGAAATGGCTGATGAACTTAGGAAAGGTGATTCACTTATTCTATTTGAGGTCGTTTCCTTACTTGTGCTGTATGACCAAGACTTCAGGTAAAGTAAGTTTTCTGTAACAGCCCTGGGTTGATTATACAGAAGGTTTTGAAGGAAAGGTACTCCTTTCTGGCTTGGAATGAATTGGTATAGGCAGGAGACAGGTATCAGGAGGATAACAGCTCCAGAGCTAAAGAGAGTGAAATAGGAAATGGCTACTACGAAGTTTGTCAAATGGGAGAATATATAAGCCAAGAGCATCTTGTACTCACTTCTTTTCACTCATTTCCTCAGGGAAATACGAGAAAGGGTATTAGTCAACTGCATCACTTATTGAATTTGTGGAGGAAGGGCTCATTTATTGAATTTGTATTTGAAAGGACAGCATAACCTCAGAAGGCTGAATGACTTGGAGCTACTTGGCTCACAAATTTCTTCTTCCTGAATATTTTTGAAATCTTACAACTTATAGTATTTACCATTGAGCATCCCGAAGATTTCCAAGTAGATGTGGAGCACCTTGTCCCTTAGGGTATGGCATGAGTTTGTGCATGTGTTCTGTTCAGGGTTCCCTGTCAACAAATGAGACAAATACAAAAATTACATAAATCTTGCCTAGTAAATAGAGAGAAGATATTCTAAGACAATGACAATTAAAAAGAAAAAAAAAGTCAAGTTGTCCTTGGCCGGAACTAACCATCAATGAGAAAATGCATGCACAGGCTGGGAGGAAGATCATATTGTGTGTTATGTGGAAACAAAACAGAAAAGTACTGGCCTTATTAGGTTACCACTTAAGAACCCTGCAGCTTAGGCTGGTGTCTTGGTTTGAGTCTTCCCGATAGCAGAGCCTAAAAGAAGGACTTGGATTTGGGGGGCAGGTGGTTTATTTGGAAGGAGACACCAGGAAGCTGAAATAAATGACTAGAAGAATGAGAAGAAGGAAAGGAAACATACGGCTGTGTTAAAATGTGGGTTTGTTTCTGTCAGGCCTTCTGAAAAGCAAACCAAATGCCCTGCAGAGTCATCCCCTTCCACCTCTCCCACTTCTAGCCAAAGACAAGAGGCTGAAAAATTTATCCAACAGCTTCCCATTGTCCTTGGTTAATGATTGCCCCAGGACAATCATTCTTCCAGTGTCCTCTTTCCTGAGCCAAATCCCAGGAAAACAGAAGATAGCTACCAGCAAGAGAAGAGTCTCTGAACTCTGAGGGATTGTCCACTGTCACAGTGGCTGAAATCAGAGAGGGGCCAAGAGGAAGAGATGCAAAGTACCAAAAGCATCTGCCACAGCTCAGCGTTGAAAGTGGCTACACATGTTCACTTGGTGTCCTTGTTTTCAGTTCCTATGAACTTGTAAGTGGTAGCCACAGAGTTGAATTCAGACTTCCTGTCTCCAGAGAAGTGAAGTTTTCTTCTTCATTATGCCTCCTGCCAAGAATTCAACCTTCAGCAAATCAACTCATCCACTTTTCAATTGCATCACTATGACTAGGGTTGAAAGATAATATCTGTCACCATCCTCAAGAAGTGTGTAATCCACTGATAGAAACAGACTTATAAAGAGATCGATTTTAATCACATAGTGAGGACAATGAGAGAGGTACATACACAGGCACAAGGCACTAGAAAAAGGCAGAGATGGCTCCCTGAGCCCAGCCTAGAAAGTGGAACATGAATGCCTGAAGGGGGCATTACAGGTGCATAGAAGAACATGAAAAAGACCACAGTAAAAAGCAAACCACCATGCTGTGTGCGTCTGTTTTTCTCGTTTGTTTCTTCCCATTGCTTTTGAATTGACAAATAAAAATTTTATATATTTATGGTATACAACGTGGTTTAATTTTATGTATACATGGTGGAATGGCTAAATTAAACAAATGAACACATGTATTACCTCATACTCAGTAATTTTCAAGTATACAGTATATTGTTATAAACTATAGTCATGATATATAATAGGTCTCTTGAACTTACTCCTCCTGTCTAACTGAAATGTCCCTTTCAACTTTTGGAACTGATGATAGCTTTTTCTTCATAGTTTTTAAGTGTAATAATTTTTTCATGTTTCATCCCATGAAGACAGGCTATTTCTGTCTTTTTTATTTCTCTACTCCCACTATAAACTTAAGAGACTCTCCATATTTGGTAAGTGATTTAAAGAATGAAGGAAGGAGTGATTTTTATAATCTCTTTAAATTCTATAACCTACAAGAATATTAGGAGCATTTCTTATCAGAAAAGACAGATTCATCGATTGGGGCAAACATGAAACCCAGGAGGTTTCATAATGTATCTCTAAGACACTTAATATTTATCTTCCCTTAAACCATAGGGAATTGATGTTCCGGAAAAAAAAAAATCATTTTACATGTGTTTTCATAATCTAAAAAGTACGTTTTGAGTAGTTTATTAGAATTATTTGGATATGTATGATATTAAGGCTTTATTCATCACAAACAATATGGAAATAAGGGGAAATATGAGAGTCTCTTTGCTTCTCTCTAAGTTATTAGCCTCTTCTTGAATATGTGCCCATGGTTCCTGGTGCCCACAAGTGTTTTTTGTGAAGGTGGGTGGTTTTGATGCGCTGTTCATGGCATTGGGCATTAGTTGAACCTGACCTTGGCAACTACTGTCGACAGCAACAGTAGCTTGTCTACATTCCCAATTCAGCAACAGCCATGTGCCTTAAGGTTAGGTATTTCATTTTCACTTATAATTTTGTATACTTTGGTAGCATTCAATTCATATGTCTGAATTATTTTGTCATTTAAATATAAACTAGTATATCAGTTACTTATCCAAAGGAATAATTCTTGGACTATTTTTAAAGCATTTTTGTTGAATTGGTGATAGATTGGTTCAGACACATCTATAGTTAAGAGGTCTTGGTTTAGTTCTGAATTACAGCAGGAAATTGCAAAATACTATATAAGTTCAGGAAAGCACTCTATTTTCATGGAGCAAATTCCAGCTAGCCGATTTTTCTAGAATAGTCGACTTGAAGATTTCATCCTTTCCACAAAACTAATTGATTATCTACTATGGGTCAAACATTGTGCTACATATTTATTCCAAATATCAATAGGTTCAAAATTAAATTTGCTATTTATATTACATTGGAAAACATTTTGAAGCTTCAACACATATGCTAGGTCTATAAATATACTAAAATGAAGGACAGCAATCAGTGAGCATGAAAGCATTCTTTTTGTCTTCTACAGCTAACTGAACAAGGAACAAAGAAAAGAGATGTCTGAGTTTGCTAATATGTTATGTATCTATGAGCATCAGAAATGAGGTCTAATAGTTAACAATTTATAAACCAAAGAAAGATTTATCCAGGGAAATTGATTTTTCTATTTGGACACAAATGTATTAATAAAACTTCTGATATAAGTAGAATAGTTTCAAATTTACCAGTATTTTGACACAGTTCCTTTAAGCACTCTATTTTTGATTATTTAAATTAAAATGATAAAGAAAAAGGGAAAAGAGATACAATATTGAGAAAAGTACCACTGGAATAAAGACGTTTGAATAGATTTAATTTAAATGACTTTAAACCATTTTAGAGAATTATTCTAGTCTGATTCATTGATCTAATATTATTATAAATAATTACATTAATTTTACTAAATCCTTTTTATCAACAATGTGAGCAACTTGGTAGCTAGATAAATCAAATCTAAATAATAAATTGCTGTAGTTCAAAGTCGTGATCAGAACCTAGTCATGTCAGTTATATATAATCACAGAGCTTTGAGCTTAGGAAATAAAAATATAGTTATGACATTTTAAAATTGTTATGGAAAATATCCTATTTATCCTATCTCACCAATTTCTCTCTTCTTAGTATTCCCTTATAGCCATTCTTTTCTACTTTGCACTATTTTAAGCTTTTATGTTTTAAGTATAGATGAGCCCTTTTTTATTTACCAAAAACTCTCCATTCTGCCTCAAACATCTCTTTCTCTGTCTCTTTCTCTTGTTCACTTTTACATACACACATACCACACATGCAGTCTTCTTATTTTCGGTCCTATAATCAATGAACCGTGAAACATTTGTTCTTTGTCACTTCTCTTTTTCACTTTTTAGAAAAGGAATATTATATCTGTTTCTACGTAAGAAAGGCAGTGGAAATTTGAAGTAAACTTCTAGATGACTATCCACAGTATACATTTTTTTAATATCAAGAAAACCAAACCACATGTCAATTTTATACCCTTAATTACTCACATTTTGCCTTCACTATACTTATCCCAAAGAATATTTGTAAGAAAAAGCAACATTTGTAGACTTTCTTCTCAATGATATTGAACATACCTTTTATTGTGGAGCTACTGGAGAAAAATAGTAGAATTTTCCTCTTGTTGAATCAAAATCAAATTCCATTTCCCAGAGACTGTTTCATATTCGTTCCTAAGATAATGACAGCTCCTCACATCCAAATAACATACAGAAAAAAATATACATGCAATTGCCAGGAAGAACTAAAAAATTTTTTTCAAAACCCTTCTGGGTTTTCTCATTTCTATTTAGAAAGCCACTGAAGTGACAAGACTTCAAATAAGGAAATTCCCCACTGATTGTAAGTTGTGTAACTTACACTGGATCAGAGAAGCCTGAAGAAGCTGGAATCCCTGGGGATGCACCCTAGGAGGTTATCTCTTCTGCAATAGTGACTTTCCTCTCTAGATAGAGAATGTTCTTTAGGACTGACAAGCCCTTATGAAAATAACTTGGATTTTAGATATCAAACAAAAGTGCCATGCAAATCCTCTTCCCTTCTATTCTTTCTATTCCTAGCTTCACAGAATCAACCTATTTCCAATCATTTTTCTCTACAATCTTATAACTCTAACTATAAAAGGGACACCATTGCATTGTTTATTTTGTGCTTATGTAGAAACTTCTATGATTTCTAATTATTTACAAGGAAAAGGAATCACTTTTTTAAAATATGCAGAGTGTAAATATAAAGGACAATGAGAGAGAGTAGGGAGATAGAATATCAAAAAATGCACAGCTGGAATAAAAATATCTTGAAAAGAATGAACCTGTCTACAAGCCCACTTCTGTAGTTATTTAGAGATTACCCCATGAATTGAAAGAGGAAGCTTAGGTGATTCATTACAGTAGGAAAAATAATAATAAAACAGAGTTATGCTAACTTTCTTTTGGGTCTCCCACCTTCTACATCTCAACTACTACCTAAATGTATATCACAGCATCATTAGCCTAGTCTTGTAATTCACAGTGGCCATCTTCCCCCACTCTAGGAGGACTTGATCTATTTAAAATAGGCTTCAGCCTTTCCAAGTTTTACCCCTTTTTACTGAATTCCTTGGTGTTTCTAGTATAGAGACAACAGAGGAAATATGATGGGTTCAAAAGCCAGATACGTATTTTCCCAACTGTAACTTCCACGAATCCCACAATCCCCAAAGTATAAAACCCACATTCAGCATCTTGTGATTCTTGCAAGTGACTCTCATCTGGGAATAAGGCGTGGGTAAAAGATGAATGAGAAGAACTTAGCAAGAGTCAAGGCTGTAACTTCACATGCTTTAGAGGCAATGCCAATCATTGGTACCTGGTCACATATTTGTATTTAATACACATATTTTTGTTTTTGGTTTTCCGGTTTTTTATGATTAATTCATTTTATTTTTTTAAATTTGTCAATTTTTTATTTAAATAGGTTTTTGGGGAACATAGGGTGTTTGGTTACTTGAATAAGTTCTTTAGTGGTGATTTCTAACATTTTGGTGCACCCATCACCCAAGCAGGATACATCGTACCCAACATGTAGTCATTTATCCCTTGCCATCTCCTACCTTCTCCCCTCAGTCCCCAAAGTCCAATGTATCATTCTCATGCCTTTGCATCCTCATAGTTTAGCTCCCACATATGAGTGAAAACAATGATGTTTGGTCTTCCATTCCTGAGTTACTTTAGTTAGAATAATAGTCTCCAGTTCCATCCAGGCTGCTGCAAATGCCATTATTTCATTCCTTTTCATTGCTGAGTAGTATTCCACGGTATATCATTCGGGCTGGTTCCAAACATTTACAACTGCAAATTGTAATACACATATTTTTGATAGAATAAAGGAGTGAAGAAATGAAAGCACAGTAGCAACACATCAAATAAAACAGATACTTGGAGGCAGAAATATGGCATCTTGGAAACACATTTCTTTTGGATAGACTGGGATAAAACATTGATGCTGTTGACTTATCTCAGCTGTAACTCAGCCACATCTGGCCCTCATCTCTCTCGGCAAAATTTTTGCTAAACTTTATTGGCTTTCCACTTTTCTCTTGTTAATGACTTCAAATTTTTCTCATTATTAAATAGTTTAGTATAGTGTCTAATCAAAATCCTTCTTTGAACTGTGATAGAGAAATCAAAGCAAAAAAATAAAAGTCATTTGCAAAATCACTGTGGTGACTCAGCTGTTGAAAATAATTCAAAGTGGACTTTCAGTATACTAACATATAGCCCCAAATAGTATCAAAATTATTATTTGACCACCGGAAGAGGCCTACTAAGTATCCCTATCCATAACAGAATTTAAGTCATTTCTTAACCAGAAAATACACAAAACAAGTCTATGTACTGTGATTGAGCTGTACACTAAGTAGGAATAAGGGAAATTTAGTCATTTTGTTCAAATCTATGAAAAATTGCTTCCTTTTTGTGTGGATCTGTTCCAAAAAGTGTTTTGTTTGACTTTACTGAATCTACCATTTGTTTGAGATTTAGCCTGAATATTTTCAAATGAAAAACATGAAAGTTTAAGAAAGCTTTGCTCAATACCACACAAAGCAAAATATTTCTGCAACACAGAATTTACTACCCAAGCACTTTTTTCTAGTTAACTGCACAAATCAAATTTACTGGATTTTAATGAAAGTAATTATATTGAGAAATAACAACATTCTTCAAATTGTGGCTCATAAAGTGTTTGCTAAATATCCCGTTTAATACTTCCATTGAAAATTTCCTATTCATTTCTTAACCAGAGTTATGGAGAAACATATTAAATTATATTAAGTTCAAATGCCAAGTAATTAACAAAAAAAAGAAAAAAAACATTTCTTTAGTATGTCTGTTTTATATGATCCTCAATATTTAATCACTTAAATCTCACTTCTAATTATGTCTATTAATATTATTAAACAAACTTTAGCCTGACAATACAAATTCCCAAATAAGTATTAGACCACTCTAGGGTATAATAGTATTTCTAATCTGATGTTTACCTATCTTTTGTTTTCCATGTACAACACTGACATTTTTTCAAAGTGGACACAGTAGTTAATTGTGAAGTACTTGAGTTTCACACAAGAAATATAAATGTGGGTGCTGACCTCAAAGCACATAGAAGCTAGGGATGATAGGGTTTTCACAGAGTTTAAGGCAGATTCTAATCTGAATGGTACCACCTAAAAATAATTTTTTTAAAGGGTAGAAGTCTTTGTTGACTGAAAAATAGTCAAGCTCAAAAAAAGGGTGACAGTCAAGCTTATCTACTGAAGACAATGAGACAATGACAGGAAATCTAGGGGTCCCATATTTGGAGATACAGAGGTTGAGTACGAGTTAAAAGGTCAGAACACAGATGTAGATGTGACGCTTTTCATCATCAAGAGCATGGTAAAAATTCTAAGTCAATAAAACTCTGTGAAGGGATTGGTGTGAAAAGGAGAAGAGAAAGCTAAGGACTAATCCTTGAGAAACTCCAATGACTGCGATGTGGGAGGGAAAAGTGGGACTCATGAAGAAAAGATTGAGGATGTTGTGGTGACACATAACAGAAGAGTAGGAAGTTTTTCAAAGACGAGGTTCTCAAGAAAATCACATGCAGCTGAATGACCCAAGAGGTGGAAGATTTTAAAAGGCCATTTATTTTCACTAGCAATGTGTCACCAATGAGCCATTTCAGGAGTCTATGTTCCAGTAGGCTAAGATTTAATTTCAAAGTTTACAAATAAAACGAAATGAAAAAACTGAGAGCAAGTGTAGACTACTCATTGTAAGAGTTGATCATGAAAAGAAAAAATAAACTCTAAGTTTATTAAATAGGCGTGAATATCCAAAGAAAAACGTTGATTTGTTTAAGGCAAGTGATCCCTGGGCATGACTGGTAACAAGAAAGAATTTAAAAAGGAAAGACTGAGGACCCTAAGAAGAGTGGAGTGTGGCAAGGTGTGGGAGCAATGTCTGAAAAGCAGCAATCAAGGATGTGTCCCAAAGCAGAGAAGAAAGGTTGACTTTAAAAATTAGAATAAAAATAATACTGGTTAACATTTATTGAGCAGTGATTATTTGCAAAGAACTGTTTAAAGGCTGAATGTACAGTATCTCCTTAAATACTTATGAAAACCTTACAAGGTAGATATCATCATTCCCACTTCACCTACAGAGAAATTGGAACTAAAATAAACTGATTTCCCATGATCCCCTAGAAAGTGTGAGGTGATGTCCAAACACAGACCTATCTGACTCAAGCTCATGCACTGAAAATTTCTGTTTCTGATTTATTGCTCAGTGTCACAAGGTGTAAGAACACAATTCTAACTTGGTCTGAGTGGTAGAAGTTATGTTCTTAAAGCTAATATACAAACACATAATTTGAACACCCACAGCATCTGATACTGAAAATACACATTATTCATCCAATGTTTGCTGTATAGTTTATGCTCAGAGGGGGCTCTGAAAGTGGAAAGGAGTAAATTCTTACTCCTATGGCAATTCCTTCTAATGGAGAAATCCCTTGATTTCCTTGGGTGGGGTACACAAATAGAGAAAGACATTAAATAGGGTTTATTTTTATAATTTTATTTCAAGGAGAAAAAAAATCTATTCTACCACACCACCTCTTTTGTGAATATTGCAGTGGTGTATAAACCCTGAATTTACACCTCTCTCCTGAGCCAACCCTAACCACACTAAGCCCTATCCCTATCAGGAGCTTGAGGAACAAAAGTTATTAAACTGAAGAGAAATGTTAACTCAATCATCATTCTGTTGCTAAATCCAAAAGATTATTTTCAGACTTTTTCACTTCTCTGTCAAATGTGAAGCTGCTCCTCATCCCTTCTGGTCGTTCTCACCTCCTTTTGTTTTATTAACTGTAGTCATTCCTGGATTCCTTTCTATCTACATGGTTTATTCTATTCTATACTTTTCACAGGCTCCTTTTCCCCCACCCACCCTCTAAATGTTGGAGCTTCTCTACTCATCCTCTCCTTTCTCTTTCTTCACACTGTCCCTAAAGGTCTCTTCCTCTCTACTGACTTGAACTACCACCTCTATGCTGATGAGTTCCAGAAGCATATCTTTAGCTTGGACCTCTCTGCAGAACTCCAGATCCATATGTACAATTCTAAACCTCCCTCTCTGGGTGTCCTGTACAGGTACCCCATCATTTTCATAATAAACTGTTCCTCCTGTATAGCCACTCATTTGATCAAACACTCAGTCAAGACAGAAAATTAGTAATCATCTTTAAGGATGTTTTCTTCTTTATTCATCTCCTCTTCACATTCAATTCAACCAGTAAATTCAGAAAATTCTGTTTCCAAGTATTCCTCAAATCTTCTCTTCCTCTTCATCCTAATGATCACTGTCTCACTTCAGGAGTCGTCTTTTCTTGCATGGACCAGTTTTTAACAGAAAACTCTGGTGTCCCTGCCTCCAGTCTTGGTCACTTCCGAATATGATCTGCACATAGCCTCCAAAGTGATATTTCTAAAATTCAGATTTAATCATATTACACTTATTCATAAAATCATCAACATCTTCCCACTGATTTAGAGAAAAATCCAATCTGTTAAGGGTGCTATAAATGATGTCACACAAGGCTCCTACGCTTTACTCTCATCCTCAATCACTCCCCTATTTTCATTCTGGGTCCCAACTTTACAAAAATGATGTGTTGTTTCCAGCATGTGCACACTCCCTGCCCAGTGCCCAAAATATGGCTTCCTTCCATCACCGTGGTGGGTTGCCTGTTACTCCCTCACCAGTTACCTTCTCCAGAATGCCATGTCTCATCCTGTCAACCCAGCTTAGTTGCCTTCTCTATAGCCTCTTAGAGTCTATACTATCTTTCATCGTAACCTGCTTGGTTGATTACTAACAGGTTTACTGGTATCATTAGAATTTCAGTCTCTTAAAGGTAAATAATAGTATCTGGAAGTAGGAGAGTATATTAATTAAGAGAAGCAGATTTGGAACAAAATGAACTCGGATTTGACTCCTGAAACATCCACTTAACCTAATAATTGTGTATGTGCAGATGGGGCCAGGCAGATTCATGTCTCTGAACTCTAGCCTCTGTATCTATAAAATATACCCAATCATACCTTCTTTTGAGTGGTTTTTTTAGGATTAAAATGAAATAGTACATAGTAAGGCCTTGACATAGTACTTGAAGCATGTTAAAATGATATTGTCTTATCCCATTTTGCCCAACATGTAGTCACCTAGCCATCATAGGTATTTAGAAGGTATATACATTTGTTACCAGTGCCCTAATGAAGTCATAATGCAATGGAGAGCAAATAGAACAAATGGAGTCTTCCGAATCCTAATGCACTTTACTGATTCTAGAAGGAATAAATGAGAGACTATGCAAAATCTCAAGCTCAGCATATTTCGTTGAAGGTTGGTGCTTCCATTCTTATGGTGATTGGAAAGAGACTGAGCTAGAAAGGAACTGAGCTAGAAAGGAGCTCAGTTCCTCTCCAATCACCATAAAAATTTACATTCCATAGTATGCAATATCTTACTTGTCAGGAAAAAGAAACATAATCCTTCAAATGCAATTTTTGCTCACAATTATAAGATACTGTCCTTATGGGTCTAAATCAGAAATACCATCTTCTTACAGACTCTTGATGTGATCTGTGCTCACCCTTAATCCTTGGTAAAGTTCCAAAATGGCTCTGGATCCTACTGACATCTGTTAGAAAGGATAATGCATGAAGGAGATGAAGATATCTGTTCTTAATAAACAGAGAAAACATTACTAAAGAAAATGTAGATCAATTCCAGATCTCCTTATCCACAGATAAGGAAATGCAAGATATTACAGACCTATGAAAAATTGCTGTTCAGACATAAAGATTAATCTTTTTATTTCAGATCTTTACCACTTAAGTTTAGCCCAGTATTTTTTAAGGCCAATGAAACAGTTGGTGAAAAAGAATAAATGCATTTGTGATCTCCAGTGTGTTCTCTCCGTTCTAGCGCAAAAAAAAAAAAAAAGCCAAAAACATTTGTTCATACAGCTACAAATCTGAGGCTTTTCATAGGAAATAAGATTTGAGGTCTAGACTAATTGATTTAATAGCTTCATAACTAAATTTCACAATGTAGCCACAGGTCCATACACAGCAGAAGCTTAATCTTTTCCAAAAATAAAAGGAAAAATCCATGTGAATCACTTCTAAATGCCTCTGTATTGCAAATGAATGATGTTTGGGTATACATTTATACGACTTGTCTAAGATAAGACCTATTTAACAAGATATAGTTTATACCTCATTAAAGCAACATCTACTTTTGCTTGGTTGCTGGTCTTTCACAGCCAGTCCAATTGGCCAATATAAAATATACTTCCATTCTGAAACCTAGGTTTCACAAGAGAAAGAACATTTTTCTTTTTAAGTAGATGTATTTCGTTATCTTTAGAGTTTATATTATATACATGACATTACCCCCATTTAATTATTGTGCTGGTCAGGGTTTATTCAGTGACGAAAAAAGTTTTCCCAAATGAGGGCAAATAAAAATATTTTTACTGGAAGACTATAAAGGACAACTTCATAGATATTCACAAGTGAAAAATAAAATACACCCAGACCTCTTATAAATATATTGGGAACTGAAAAATCAGAAACAGAGATCATCTCTCTTAATTTGCATTATTTCTCATCTGCTTCTCACTAGTACACTTTTCCTCCTGATTTCTGGTCCAATCCATTGAACCCATTGTTTTCACTCAATGTGAGTAAATGTCATATAAAAGTTTGCAAGAAGATGCTGCTTCAGGCCATTTTCTCTAAAAGAGAGTTATAAGTACACAGGTCATTGAAGTTTCATGAACTTCTTTATCCTTTTTGATCAAGTAGCAGATAACCTCCAACTAGTCCACAGCTTCCACATGGAAGATGGATAAACATATAGAAATGGGAAAGAAAGAAGAACCAACACACTTGTCAGCAAATTCAACCAAAGTCAGCCTCTTTTCAATGGGCTGATGGGAAATAAAGAAAATGTTGTTTCATGGCCCCAAATGGCCAAATACCAACATTTTCTGTGGTCCAGCTAAATTAAAATGGTATAATCAAACAACTTATTCTGATTATTACCAATAGAGACACTAAAATTTTGTCTGTGTATTAAACCATTTTGCTTTTCACATCTTCTCAATGTATTTATTTTGTAGCATATCTGGAACAATCCTTTTATTTATTAATGAAGATTGTCTCAATTGCCAAAGTCTGTATTTTTCTTCCACTTAATCAAAAATATCCAGAGTTCCTGGTTATGGGTCCATCAGAGATTATTTTCTCTTAATCACATTTCATTCTAAAAAACTAGTCAGTTTATTTTTCTAAAAAAAAAAAAAAAGAAAAAAATGCATGTTCAGAAAAAAATGCAATCACTGAAAGCCCAAATTTCCAGTACAATTTAATAACAAAAAAAGGAGGGGGTGGAGTAGGAAAGTCACATGGTTCCTATTATCCACCCCCAAGCTTAAGAAACAGGGAGGTCTAAAATGTAGTGTGGAGTAAAAACAGCATGATCTGCTTTCAGTTCCAAGTTCTTCCTTCTACTAGCTGTACAGTCTTGGGCATGTTGATGAATCAAATCAACCTCTCTGGCTGCACACGGAAATTGAGGAAATAAAATACTTCTGAGGTAGTGTTGATATGAAGCATTAGTTGAGACAATGCCTTCATTTGTTGAGCTTCTGTTATGTGCCAGCACTTTGCTACAACAGAGATGCAATAGTGAAGGGAAAGAGAAACACAAGCCCTTTAAGACTTCTTCACATTTCTGATCTGGCAGGTGGATACAGACAATAATCAAAGGATTATATGAGTAAATCCCAATTATGGTAAAATCTCTGAAAGAGAATAGTGTCTTGAGAATGAGGGGTGGGAGGGAGAGGGGCAAGTAAAGAGAACAGATTGTATGGCCAGAAAGCATATGATTGGACCAAGGAGATGACAAAAAACCTGTATAGCTAAATGAAGAGAAGCCAGATGTGAAATGGGGATGCAGAAATTAGGGTCCAGAAATTAAAACTTTACCTTAGATTATCTGGAACAATAATTTTTGAACTTTACTCAATAAAATGACAAACCATTGAATATTTTTAAAGAATAATAATATGATGAGGCTTGAAATTCAAAATGCCAGCCTTGCTACAGTACAGATAAGAAATTAGAAAAGGGTCAAAAGGATGCAGGAAGCTAATCTATTGATCCAGGTGAGGGACATGGCAGCCTTGAATTATGTACTGGAAAACTGATGTCTTACTCTCTAGATTCCCCCTCTCTGAGCAGGCCAACTCTGAAAGAAAGGCAGCAGCCCCAGTCAGAGGCTTACAGATAAAACTTCCATCTCCTTGGGACAGAGCACCTGGGGGAAGGGGCAGCTATGGGCACAGCCTCAACAGACTTAAACGTTTCTGCCTGCCAGTTCCAAAGAGAACAGCGGATCTCCCAGCACAGCACTCAAGCTCTGCTAAGGGACAGACTGCCTCCTCAAGTGGGTCCCTGATTCCCGTGCCTCCTGACTGGGAGACACCTCCCAGCAAGGGTCGACAGACATCTCATACAGGAGAGCACTGGCTGGCATCCAGCAGGTGCCCCTCTGGGAGGAAGCTTCCAGAGGAAGGAACAGGCAGCAATCCAGGCTGTTTTGTAGCCTCTGCTAGAGATACCCAGGCAAACAGGGTCTGGAACGGTAAACTCCAGCAGACCTGCAGCAGAGGGGCCTGTTAGAAGGAAAACTTGCAAACATTAAGGAATAGCATCAACATCACCAAAAAAGATGTCCACATGAAAACCCCAGCCGAAGGTCACCAACATCAAAGAACAAAGATAGATGAATCCATGAAGATGAGGAAAAACCAGCACAAAAAGGCTGAAAATTCCAAAAACCAGAACACCTCTTTTCCTCCAAAGGATCACAACTCTTCGCCAGCAAGGGGAAAAAACTGGACGGAGAATGAGTTTGATGAATTGACAGAAGTAGGCTCAGAAGGTAGGTAATAACAAACAGCACTGAGCTAAAGGAGCATGCTGTAACCCAATGCAAGGAAGCTAAGAACCTTGAAAAAAGGTTAGAGGAATAGCTCACTAGAATAACCCATTTAGAGACGAACACAAATGACCTGATGGAGCTGAAAAACACAGCACGAGAACTTCGTGAGGCATACACAAGTATCAACACCTGAATCAATCAAGCAGACGAAAGGATATCAAAGATTGAGGATCAACTTAATGAAATAAAGTGTGAAGACAAGATTAGAGAAGAAAGAATGAAAAGCAATGAACAAAGCCTCCAAGAAATATGGGACTATGTGAAAAGACCAACCCTGTGTTTGATTGGTGTACCTGAAAGTGACAGGGAGAATGGAACCAAGTTGGAAAGCACTCTTCAGGATCCAGGAGAACTTCCCCAACCTAGCAAGACAGGCCAACATTCAAATTCAGGAAATACAGAGAACACCACAAAGATATGCATCGAAAGAGCACCCCAAGACACAAAATCGTCAGATTCACCAAGGTTGAAACAAAGGAAAAAATGTTAAGGGCAGCCAGAGAGAAAGGTCAGGTTACACACAAAGGGAAGCCCATCAGACTAACAGCGAATCTCTTGGCAGAAACCCTACAAGCCAGAAGAGAGTGGGGACCAATAGTCAACATTCTTAAAGAAAAGAATTTTTAACCCAGAATAGCATATCCAGCCAAACTAAGCTTCATAAGCGAAGGAGAAATAAAAGTATTTACACATAAGCAAATGCTGAGAGATTTTATCACCACCAGGCCTGCCGTACAATAGCTCCTGAAAAAAGCACTAAATATGGAAAGGAAAAACCAGTACCGGCCACTGTAGAAACCTACCAAATTGTAAAAACCATCGACACTATAAAGAAACTGCATCAACTAATGGGCAAAATAACGAGCTAGCATCATACTGACAGGACCAAATTCACACATGACAATATTAACCTTAAATGTAAACGGGCAGAATGCTCCAATTAAAAGACACAGTTTTGCAAATTTGATACAGAGTCAAGCCCATCAGTGTGCTGTATTCAGGAGACCCATCTCACATGCAAAGACACACATAGGCTCAAAATAAAGAGAGGGAGGAATATTTACCAAGCAAATGGAAAGCAAAAAAAAAAAAGGCAGGGGTTGCTATCCTAGTCTCTGATGAAACAGACTTTAAACCAACAAAGATCAAAAAAGACCAAAAAAGGGCATTACATAATGGTAAAAGGATCAATGCAACAAGAAGAGCTAACTATCCTAAATATATAGACACTGAATACAGGAGTATCCAGATTCATAAAGCAAGTTCTTAGAGATCTATAAAGAGACCTAGACTCCCACACAATAATAGTAGAAGACTTTAACACCCCACTGTCAACATCAGACAGATCAACGAGACAGAAAATAGCAAGGATATCCAGGACTTGAATTCAGCTCTGAACCTAATAGACATCTATAGAACTCTCCACCCCAAAGCAACAGAATATACATTCTTCTCAGCACCACATCGCACTTATTCTAAAATTGACCACATAATTGGAAGTAAAACACTCCTCAGCAAATGCAAAGGAACAGAAATCATAACAAACACTCTCTCAGACCACAGTGCAATCAAATTAGAACTCAGGATAAAGAAACTCACTCAAAACC
>NW_012103476.1:7129131-7129952 GCF_000951045.1 Mandrillus leucophaeus
CTATAAACATTCTTGTATTTTCTTCAAATTCCCTAATTCTCTTTTTAATTATGCCCAGTCAAGTTATTATCCTATTATCCTGTTGAATTTATTAGATCAACTATAAGAAAAAAAATGATGTATTGATGTGTTGGGTTGAATTTGGAGAATAAAGGGAAGGGATAAGAGGTAACTCAAAGGTTTCTGACTTTGGAACTAGATACAAGTTTGGAACACTGAAAAAGAACAAGACATATGTGATAGGAGGCCTTGGAGATTGATATTTTTTGGGACAAGTTGAAAATGGGATGTTTCTGAGACATACAAGTGGAGGAATCAAGCAGGCACCTAATTATTCATGTCTGGAGCTCAGTAGGAAAGCCTACCAGCTACAAAGACAAATTGTGAATTCTATGCAGTCTCTGTATTAACTCAGGCTTTACATGAAAGTGTAAAGAGATTTCCTAGTGGGGGGAGCATTGTGAAGAGAAGAGAGACAAAGATTGAGATTGACCCAGAAAAGGACTGAATGTGCAAAGGAGTCAGAGATAGAGCATCTGGGGAGGTAAAAGGAAACTAAAAAACATTCATGATAAAAAATTCATCATTTTAAAAACGAGACTGTGGCTGCAATCGCTACTAAGATTTCTTCCTGCTGTCTCCATGTTGTAGAAGGAACATAAACTCAGATTGCCCCAGAGCTGTGGTGGGCAGTACAGGAGTGCCAAGCTGGGCTCTATAGCCAGCACTCAAGTGGGAGAGGAGCCTACACTTTCACAGTATTGAGAAGGGCATGGCTGCAACTGTGAGGAAATATAAGGAAGCCACATGACTGAGCAAGA
>NW_012103476.1:7133727-7136286 GCF_000951045.1 Mandrillus leucophaeus
ATTAATAGCCTACCAACCAAAAAAGGCCCAGGACCAGACGGATTCATAGCCAAATTCTGCCAGAGGTACAAAGAGGAGCTGGTACCATTCCTTCTAAAACTATTCCAAACAATAGAAAAAGAGCAACTCCTCCCTAACTTATTTTATGAGGCCAGCATCGTCCTGATACCAAAACCTGGCAGAGACACAACAAAAAAGGAAAATTTCAGGCCGGTATACCTGATGAACATCGATGAAGTAATCCTCAATAAAATACTGCAAACCGAATCCAGCAGCACATCAAAAAGCTTATTCACCATGATCAAGTCGGCTTTATCCCTGGGATGCAAGGCTAGTTCAACATATGCAAATCAATAAATGTAATCCATTACATAAACAGAACCAATGACAAAAGCCACATGATTATCTCAATAGATGCAGAAAAGGCCTTCGATAAAATTCAACACCCCTTCATGATAAAACTCTCAGTAAACTAGGTATTGACAAAACATATCTCAAAATAATAAGAGTTATTTATGACAAACCCACAGACAATATCATACTGAATGGACAAAAGCTGAAGGCATTCCCTTTGAAAACCAGCACAAGACAAGGATGTCCTCTCACCACTCTTATTCAACATACTACTGGAAGTTCTGGCCAGGGCAATCAGGCAAGAGAACGAAATAAAGGGTATTCAAATAGGAAAAGAGGAAGTCAGATTGTCTCTGTTTGCAGATGACATGATTGTATATTTAGAAAACCCCATCATTTCAGTCCTAAATCTCCTTAAGCTAATAAGCAACTTCAGCAAAGTCTCAGAATACAAAATTAATGTGCAAAAATCACAAACATTCCTATACACCAATAATAGACAAACAGGGAGCCAAGTCATGAGTGAACTCCCATTCACAATTGCTACAAAGAGAATAAAATACCTAGGAATACAACTTAAAAGAGATGTGAAGGACCTATTCAAGGAGAACTACAAACCACTGCTCAACAAAACAAAAGAGGACACAAACAAATGGAAGAACATTCCAAGCTCATGGATGGGAAGAATCCATATTGTAAAAATGGCCATATTGCCCAAAGTAATTTATAGATTCAATGCCATCCCCATCAAACTACCATTGACTTTGCTCACAGAATTAGAAAAAAACTTTAAATATCATATGGAACCAAGAAAGCTGGTATAGCCAAGACAATCCTAAGCAAAATGAACAAAGCTGGAGGCATCATGCTACCTGACTTCAAACTATACTACAAGACTACAGTAACCAAAACAACATGGTACTGTACCAAAACAGATATTTAGACCAACAAAACAGAACAAAGGCCTCAGAAATAATGCCACACATCTACAACCATCTGATCTTTGACAAATCTGACAAAACAAGCAATGGCGAAATAATTCCCTATTTAATAAATGTTGTTGGGAAAACTGGCTAGCCATATGCAGAAAAGTAAAACTGAACCCCTTACTTAAAACGTATACAAAAATTAACTCAAGATGGATTAAGGATTTAAACATAAGACCTAAAACCATAAAAACCCTAGAAGAAAACCTAGGCAATACCATTCAGGACATAGGCATAGGCAAAGACTTCACGACTAAAATACCAAAAGCAAAGGCAACAAAAGCCAAAATTGACAAATGGGACCTAATTAAACTAAACAGCTTCTGCACAGCAAAAGAAAATATCATCAGAGTGAACAGACAACCTGTAGAATGGGAGAGAATTTTTCAATCTATCCATCTGACAAAGGACTAATACCCAGAATCTACAAGGAACTTAAGCAAATTTGCAAGAAAAAAACAACTCCATCAAAAATTGGGCAAAGGATATGAACTGACACTTCTCAAAAGAAGACATTTATGTGGCCAACAAACATATGAAAAAAAGCTCACCATCACTGGTCATTAGAGAAATGCAAATCAAAACCACAATGAGATACTGTCTCATGCCAGTTAGAATGGTGATAATCAAAAAGTCAGGAAACAACAGATGCTGGAAAGGATGTGGAGAAATAGGAACGCTTTCACACTGTTGGTGGGAGTGTAAATTAGTTCAACCATTGTGGAAGACAGTGTGGCGATTCCTTGGGGATCTAGAACCAGAAATACCATCTGACCCGGCCATCCCATTACTGGGTATATACCCAAAGGATTATAAATCATTCTACTATAAAGACACATGCACATGTATGTTTATTGCAGTACTGTTCATAATAGCAAAGACTTGGAACCAACCAAAATGCCCATCGATGATAGACTGGATAAAGAAAATGTGGCACATATACACCATGGAATACTATGCAGCCATAAAAAAGGATCAGTTCATATTCTTTGCAGGGACATGGATTAAGCTGGAAACCATCATTCTCAGCAAACTAACACAAGAACAGAAAATCAAACACCGCATGTTCTCACTCATAAGTGGGGGTTGAACAATGAGAACACATGGACACAGGGAGGGGAACATCACACACTGGGGCCCGTCGGGGGTGGGGGCCTAGGTGAGGGATAGCATTAGGAGAAATACCTAATGTAGATGACAGGTTGATAGGTGCAGCAAA
>NW_012103476.1:7136336-7136996 GCF_000951045.1 Mandrillus leucophaeus
GTTCTTTGAAACCAATGAGAACAAAGACAGAATGTACCAGAATCTCTGGGACACAGCTAAAGCAGAGTTTAGATGGAAATTTATAGCACTAAATGCCCACAGGAGAAAGTGGGAAAGATCTAAAATTGACACCCTAACCTCACAATTAAAAGAACTAGAGAAGCAAGAGCAAACCAATTTAAAATCCAGCAGAAGACAATAAATAACTAAGATCAGAGCAGAACTGAAGGAGATAGTGATATGAAAAATCCTTCAAAAAATCAACAAATCCAGGAGTTAGTTTTTTGAAGATTAAGAAAATAGATAGACCTCTAGCCAGACTAATAAAGACAAAAAGAGGAACAATCAAATAGACACAATAAAAAATGATAAAGGGAAGATCACCATTGATCCCACAGAAATACAAACTAACATCAGAGAATACTATAAACACCCCTATGCAAATAAACTAGAAAATCTAGAAGAAATGTATAAATTCCTGGACACATACACCCTCCCAAGACTAAACCAGGAAGAAGTCAAATCCCCGAATAGACCAATAACAAGTTCTGAAATTTAGGCAGTGATTAATAGCCTACCAACCAAAAAAGGCCCAGGACCAGACGGATTCATAGCCAAATTCTGCCAGAGGTACAAAGAGGAGCTGGTACCATTCCTTCT
>NW_012103476.1:7141229-7146068 GCF_000951045.1 Mandrillus leucophaeus
AGCTGGGCTCTATAGCCAGCACTCAAGTGGGAGAGGAGCCTACACTTTCACAGTATTGAGAAGGGCATGGCTGCAACTGTGAGGAAATATAAGGAAGCCACATGACTGAGCAAGAAGAGCCCATCAACTGACCAATACACCTAAGCACCACCTGGTCAATCACACCTCAAGGCTTCAACACCAAAAATACCTCATTAACATACTCCTCTGTGAAACCAAAGACAAAAAGTCAGCTACAAATAAACACCCTGCACAAAGGCTTAGCTCCATGAAAACATGCAGAAAAGAAGTCTATTGACTATAACAATCTACACTACAGTTAAAGGAACACCCACATGCAGAGATGAGAAATAACCAATGCAAGAATACTGGTAACTCAAATGGTCATTGTGTCATATGTCCTCCAGATGATTGCACCAGTTCTCCAACAAGGGTCCTTAACCATGCTGAGCTGGCTGAAATGATAGAATTCAGAATAGAAATAGAAATGAAGATCACTGAGATTCAGAAGAGTGGCAAAACCCAATCCAAGGAAACTAAAAATCACAATAAAATGATACAGAAGCTGAAAGATGATATAACCAGTATATATAAGAACCTAACAGAGCTGACAGAGCTGAGAAACATACTACAAGAATTTCACAACACAATTACAAATATTAACAGCAGAACAGACTACGCTGAGGAAAGAATCTTAGAACTTGAAGCCTGGCTCTCTGAAATAAGGCAGTCAGACAAAAATAAAGAAAAAGGAATGAGAAGAAATACACAAAACCTCCAAGAAATATAGAATCATGTAAAGAGGCCAAATATATGAGTCACTGGCATCCCTAAAAGGGATGAGGGGAAAGCAAATAACTTAAAAAGCATATTTTAGGATATCATCTATGAAAACTTCCTCACCTTGCTAGAGAGGCCAACAGTCAAACTCAGGAAGTACAGAGAACCCCTGCAAGATTCTACACAAGATCATCCCCAAGACACAGAATTACCAGATTTTCCCAAGTCGAAATGAAAGACAGAATGATAAAGACAGCTAGAGAGAAAGGGCAGGTCACCTGCAAAAAGGGAACACCATCAGGATAACAGCAGACCTCTCAGCTGTAACCCTACAAGCAAGAAGAGATTGGGAGCCTATATTAAACATTTTTAAGGAAAAAAATCTTCAGCCAAGAACTTCACATCAAGCCAAACTAAGCTTCCTAAGCAAAGAGGAAGTAAGATCCTTTTCAGGTAAGCAAATGTTGAGGGAGTTTATTACCACCAGACCTACCTTACAAGAGATCTTGAAAGCACTAAATATAGAAAGAAAAGACTGCTACTGGCCAATACAAAAACACTTAAATACACAGACCAGTAACACAATAAAGCAACAATACAAACAAACCAGCATAGTAACCAGCTAACAACACAATGACAAGATCAAAACCACACATATCAATGCTAACCTTGAATGTAAACAAGCTAAATGGCTCCATTTAAACAGCACAGAATGGTAAGCTGGATAAAAAGGCAAAACTCAATGGTATGCTGCAAGAGACCAGTCTCACATATAATGACACCCATAGGCTCAAAATAAAAAAATGGAGGCAAATCTACCAAGCAAGTGGAAACCAGAAAACATCAGGGGTTGAAGTCCTAATCTCAGACAAAACAGACTTTAAATCTACAAGGATTAAAAAAGAAAAAAAGAAAAAAAGAAAAAAAAGAAGGGCATTACATAATGTAAAGAGTCCAATTCAACAATTTAACTATCCTAAATACATGTGCACCCAACACAGGGGCATCCAGATTAATAAAGCAAGTTCTTAGAGGCATACAAAGAGACTTAGACTCCCATACAATAATAGAGACTTCAAGAGTCCACTGAAAGTATTAGACAAATCACTGAGGCAGAACATAAACAAAGATATTCATGACCTGAACTCAGTGTTGGACCAAATGGATCTGCTAGACCTCTACAGAACTTTCCACCCCAAAACAACAGAATATACATTCTTCTCATCACCACATGGCACATACTCTAAAACCGACCACATAATTGGACATAAAACAATCCTCAGCAAATGCCAAAAAAAAAAAAAAATTATACCAAACACACTCTTGGACCACAGTGCAGTAAAAATAGAAGTCAAGACTAAAAAAAAAAAAAAAAAATTGCTCAAAACTATGTGATTACATGGAAATTAAACAACATGCTCCTGAATGACTTTTGGGTAAATAATGAAATTAAGTCAGATATCAAGAAGTTATTTGTAACTAATGAGAACAAAGCTACAACATACTGGAATATCTGGGATACAGCTAAGGCAGTGTTAAGAGGGGAATTTATAGCACTAAACACACACATAAAATGAAATAGTTTCATGCAAGACATTTGAAAAAATGAGGAGGGGGATATTAGATGCTTTCTAGCATCTAATTTCTAGCATCAATATTATAAGAACTTTGTTTTTCCTTAGGGTAATATATATATATATAAAATAAGTGCAATCAAAATCCTAAAATGAATCTTTTTTTTAATTTTGAAACTTAAAATTTGAAGTTTATTTGACAAACTAGGCAAAAATGCCAAGAAAATATTGGAAAATAATAAATAAAACACACACACACACACAAAAAAAAAAAGGTTAGAAAGATTTCAAATTAACGAGCTAACATCACAGCTGAAAGAATTAGAGAAGCAAGAGCAAATCAATCCCAAAGCTAGCAGAAGACAAGAAATAACAAAAATCAGAGCTAAACTGAAGGAAATCGAGACCGAAAAAATCTTAAAAGATCAATGAATCCAGGAATTGGTGTTTTGAAAAAATTACTAACATAGAAAGGGCACTAGCTAGACTAATAAAGAAAAAAGAGAATAGATCCAAGTAAACACAATTAGAAATGAGGAAAGGGATATTACCACTGGCCCCACAGAAATAAAGATAACCATCAGAAACTACTCCAAACACCTCTACACACACACACACACACACACACACACACACACACACACACACCCCTCTCTAGAAAACCTAGAAGATATGGATAAATCCCTGGAAACATACACCCTCCCAAGGCTGAGCCAGAAAGAAATTGATTCCCTGCACAGACCAACAATGACCTCTGAAACTGAATGAGTAATAAATAGCCTACCAAGAAGAAGAAAAAAAGGACAAGATGGATTCACAGTAGAATTCTACCAGATGTACAAAGAGAACTGGTACCATTCCTACTGAAACTATTACCAAAAATTGAAGAAAGGGGACTCCTCCCTAACTCATTCTATGAGGCTAGCATCATCATCCTGATACCAAAACCTGGAAGAGACACAATGAAAAAGGAAAACTTCAGGTCAATATCCTTGATGAACACTGATGCAAAAATCCTCAACAAAATACTTGTAAACAAAATGCAGCAGCACATCAAAAAGCTAATCTACCATAATCAAGTAAACTTTATCCTTGGGATGCAAAGTTGGTTCAATGTACACAAACCAATAAATCTAATTCATCAATAAACAGAACTAAAGGAAAAAACATGATTATCTCAATAGACACAGGAAAGGTTTTTGATAAAATTCAACATCTCTTCATGTTAAAAACTCTTGATTGACTAAATATTGAAGGAACAGACATCAAAATAATAAGAGTTACCTATAACAAATCCACAAACAACAGCATACCAAATAGGGAAAAGCTGAAAGCATTCCCCTGGAAAACTGGCACAACACAAGAATGCCCTCCCTCACCAATCCTGTTCAACATAGCATTGGAAGCTCTGCCCAGAACAACCAGGCAAGAGAAAGAAATAAAGTGTATTTAAATAGGAAGAGAAGAATTAAAAGTATCCCTTTTTGCAGATGACATGCTTCTATTTCTAGAAAACCCCATAGTCTCGGCCCAAAAGCTCCTTCAGATGATAAACAACTTCAGCAATGTTGCAGGATATAAAATCAATGTACAAAAATCACTAGCATTTCTATACACCAACAACAGCCTAGCTGAGAGCCAAGTCAGGAATTCAATCCCATTCACAGTTACCATAAAAAGAATAAAATATCTAGGAATACAGCAAACCATGGAGGTGAAAGATCTCTACAATGGGAATTCCAAAGTGCTGCTCAAAGAAATCAGTGATGACACACACACAAAAAATACAAAAACATTCCCATGCTCATGGACAGGAAGAATCATTATCATTAAAATGGCCATACTGCCCAAAGAAATTTACAGATTCAATGCCATTCCTATCAAACTACCAGTGACATTCTTCACAGAACTAAAAAAAAAAAAAAAAAAAAAAAAAACTATTTTAAAATTTATATGAAACCAAAAGAGAGCCCAAATGGACAAGGCAATCCTAAACAAAAAGAACAAAACTGGAGGCATCATGTTACCCAACTCCAAACTATACTATGGGGCTACAATAACCAAAAGAGTATGGTACAGGTACCAAAACAGTATGGTACAGGTGCAAAAACAGACACATAGACCAACAGAACAGAACAGTGAGCCCAGAAACAAGTCCACACACCTATGACCATCTGATCTTTGACAAAGCTGACAAAAACAAGCAATGGGGAAAGCATTCCCTATTAAATAAATGGTGCTGGGATAACTGGCTAGCCATACACAGAAAATTGATACTGGATCCCTTTTTTACATCATATATACAAATCAACTCAAGATATATTAAAGACTTACATGTAGAACCCAAAACTATAAAATCCCTAGACAACTTAGCAATACCATCCTGGACACAGGAATGGGTAAAGATTTCATGACAAAGACAGCAAAAGCAATTGTAACAAAAGCAAAAATTAACAAATGGGATCTAATTAAACTTAAGAGCTTC